>NW_022436948.1:8291093-8342352 GCF_009761245.1 Sapajus apella
TAACAATGGCGCGATCTCGGCTCACCGCAACCTCCGCCTCCTGGGTTCAGGCAATTCTCCTGCCTCAGCCTCCTGAGTAGCTGGGATTACAGGCACGCACCACCATGCCCAGCTGATTTTTTTGTATTTTTAGTAGAGACGGGGTTTCACCATGTTGACCAGGATGGTCTCGATCTCTTGACCTCGTGATCCACCCGCCTCGGCCTCCCAAAGTGCTGGGATTACAGGCTTGAGCCACCGCGCCCGGCTACTTTTTTTTCTTAAAGGGCCTCTTGATAGAGAACAGAAAACCCCTCTTAGGTACTGTTAGTACTGTTGCTATATAACAAACCATCCCAAAAGTGAGTCATTCAATGGTCAGCAGTTTGAGCTGGGCTCCTCTTGGTGATTCTTCTAGAGTTGGCAGGACTCACGCATGCATCTAGGTCAATGATCAAGCTAGCTGGGGCTAGATGGGATGGCTTATCTCTGCTCCACATGGTCTTTCATCCTCCAGCAGCCTAGCCTGGGCTGATACACATGGTACCTGGCCAGATTTCTGAGAAAGGAAGAGAACTGGCACACCTTCCTTTTTCATTTCTGCCACATTCTGTTGGTCAGAAAAGCACAATGCCAGCTAAGAGCCAAGGGATGGGGAAGCATAACTGTCTCTTATTGAACACATCCGTAAAGTCACGTTGCACAGGTCATGAACATAAAGAATGGTACAGGAGCATTGTGGCTATTTTTACAATCTATCACAGGCACGTTGGTCAAATTATAGGAAATATGCTGAGCAAATGTGGGGATAAGAATAAGAAGGGCACTATAACCAGGATTTTATTGACTTATATTAATAACCACCCCCAAAGAAAATTAGAACATCATATACCGTATCAGAAAGATCAAAAAGAAGTTCCATGTTCCATGGCTAGCTACTGGAATTGGGCCCAAACTCTGTGGACTCAGGGAGAGGAGCATCACACACTGGGGGCAGTTGGCGGGGGGGTGGTAGGGGAGGGACAGTGGGGGGTAGGGAGGGTGGGGAGGGGTAACATGGGGAGAAATGCCAGATATGGTATGCACCAAAAGTAAAATTTTTTAAAAAATCTTCATAGATTCACCTTTCATCAAGGCAAGAATGACAAGTACTTTGAAGAATATTATTTGTCTAAAATTAATGCAGAACTCTGGAGGAAAACTAGAAATCCATGAACTGCTTCATTCAGTGATCGATAATCGCTGACTGGTATTAAAACTGCATGAGCAAATGCCTTCAGCAATAACAGATCTTCCTTCTCAACTTCTGGTTTTTGTACACGATAGGTACTTGAAAAATATGAAAGCCAGCTCATAATCCCATTAGCTTTCTAGCCATGACCTTAAAGAAGATGTCTCTCTATCCGGGATGGTAATGGTGCAGGGATGAGGGTGGAGGTTCTCCAACCCTATTATTCTTAATTAAAGTCACTGCTGATGGAAACATAACCTTAAAGAAAGCATTTCTGACCTTTCCATGACTAGTCTCAAATTTGTAACTTTAGTTAACACTTCTCATAGTTCCTTTTCCAATTCTTTCTAACTCCATTTCAGATTTGTATACTGACTTTTTCTAGGCCCATTCCCTGATGTTTTCAAAAGTAATCAGTATTAGATTTCCCTGGCATTAGTCAGCACCTTGTGTGTTTTTTCCCAGCATGACTGCGTCCATTGAAATTCACTTCAAGTTCCCAAACAAATATATTCATGTACTTGAGGATCGCAAGGCAGATTGACAGACCCATCCTCTCAGATATACCACTTTCAAATTCCATCAATGTGGCTTAGACTTGAGAAGACTGTCAAAAGTTATCTCCTTTCAGAAGAAAATAAGGTTTCTTGCCTTTCTTTGGCATGCCTCACTGTAAAATCAGTCAGCATGTATCATGACATCCCCATTAAAGGAAGAGTGAGTATCCCCCTGGCTCGCCTCCCAAAAGGTGTCATGGGGCATCACTGTGTCCAGGGATGTAGAGCTCCTTGGAGTATGTGAAGCTGTTATACTATTCAGCCCCCTCCACCCCAAGTTCCTTCCAGTCTCAGCTCTTCCTAAGAAGGTTTCCAGGCAAGTTTTTATACAGCTCTGGTCAATTAGTTTTACAGACTACGAGAGATTTCAAATTAGTTTCACAGACTATGGGAGATGTCAAATTCCTAACTCCCTGCTCATTTGCTGTTTTTTAAAACTCTTTTCTGAGACGCTGGCCTGAATTCAGAGGACAAAAGAGCACAGAATCCAGGTCAACTGACACCAAAAGTAAAAGTGAGTAGCATCAACTGTGATTTGAGGAATGTGTTTATCAGGTCCTACTATGTGCACAGCAATCTCTGTGAGGGGCTCAGAAGGGTGCCTAGCTTTAAAGGAATTTATTTTCTATTTGGAAAAATAAAATGTAGACACAGAGAAAGTAACTCTAAGCAATTGTAGTTAAAACTTGAACCCGTGGTTTCTGAGTCCCTGTTTTCTGCCAAGATCTGTGTTAGGAACTTTGTGTATCTGTCACAACAGCCCCATTTCAAAATGAAGATACCATAACTCAGAGAAATTAGATAAGATGTCTAGGGCCATGGTGTTAGTAAGCAGCAAATCCAAACTCTGCTGACTCTCACTCTTAAAACTCAGGCTCTTTCCTCCAGCCTAGAACAACAGGTGGCCTTAGCCAGGCGACGATAAGAGCAGAAAAGTGGAAGCATTTGGTGCATGCGGTCTTTGAGGTCACCAGTTGGGACAGCTGCACTCATAACTGTTGGCCTATTGTTCAGCTGAATTGTGGGGCACACAACAGTGTCCAGAGGCACCTTATTTTCTCCTGGCTTTAAAGGAATTTATTGTCTACTTGGAAAAATAAAATATAGACAAAGAGAAAGTAACTCTGAACAGAGGAAAGGAGATGGCCTCTGACAGTCTTCTCCATTCTAAGCCACATTCATGGAATTTGTAGGTGGCATATCCAAGAGGCTGGCTCTGCCGATCTGTCTTGGGATCCCCAAGTGGATGCCCTAACAGGAAGGAGCATAGGGGGTTTAAGTGCCAACCCCTCTCACTTGGTCCACCTGAGTTCTAAGCACATTTCTAGAATACTCCCTGCTCTAACCCTTCCGCCCTGTGGAAGCTCATATTTCTAGTTTAAGCAGCCAGGGAGTCCGCATCTCTCATCAAGACAGGAAGCATCATATCACCAGGAGGACAAAGAGGCTGCATCTTCTGTGTCAACACCAAATTCATCTGATTAATATTGACTGCTTGGAGGGCTAGGCTGAAAAGTTGTAGGACCAGATCAGGCCTCACCAGGTCTTAGCCCAATCAGGCTGCCATCAAAAAATATTTTTGACTGGGGAACTGATCAACAGCAGATTTATTCCTCACAGCTCCAGAGGCTGGGAAGTCCAAGATCAAGGCAGATTCTTTACCTAAAAAGGGCCACCTCTCTGACTCAGAGGTAGCATCTTCCTACTGTGCCCTCACATGATAGAAGAGGTAAGCAGCTCCCTTAAGCCTATCTTATAAAGGCACTAATCTCATTCATTAGGCTCCAAGCTCATTATCCAATCATCTCTGGCTCTACCTCCTAGTACCATCACCTTGTGGATGAGGATTTCAACATGCGAACTGGGGAAGGACATAGACATTCAGAACATGGCACTACCTTTCTGACCCCCAGTTTCTTTATCTGTGGAATGGACAAATCTTCCTCAAAGACTTGTTTTGAAGATTAGAAAAAATGATATTGATAAGGCATTTGTGCATTGTCTCGGAGAGCAGGCACTAACTGAAGGACAGGTATTGTTTTTACTTGCTAATAGTGCATCCTGGCTAATGCACTTTGTATCCTTTATTAATGATGTATCAACAGCATGTAACAATGATGAAAACCCAACACACTGAGAATGCAGCTTCCACGTATGTGATTCCCAGACATTAAAACATGGATACCTGTCAGTGACAGCAGGATCACGGTGAGCCCTTGGAAGCTGCCACATGGTTTACTTATAAACACGGTGGTTTTCCTTTAGCTTAAGCTGTGCTTGTCTAAAATCTCCTTTTAAATGAGTTTTGAACATTTTCTATAATGCTCAGAACTCACTTGTGGAAGTTTTCCTGGTCCTCCCCCTTCTTGGGCACCAAGAGTCACATTAGCAGTGGTAACCTGAAGCCTCAGGTTCTCATCTTCATGGGCCCGTGCTGGATCTCAACCTCCATCAACATCTCTGAAGCTCCCAGAAGACTGTCGGAAATCTCAGGCAACGTTGTTCACAAGTGAATCCGCTCCTGTTGGCTGTTGTGCAGCTCCCGGGGCTCTGCAGTGGCCTGAGGTCCCTCATCTGCTCCTCTAGCTCTACTTAAAACACCTGCTCTCAAAAGCAGGTAGACAGAAGTCTGGGGGCTCCTAAGAGATGAATCTCTGTGACAGTCTCCAAACTGTGCTTGGAGCCACCTGTCCCCTGGAGGTCTGGGGCTCAAAAGAGCTGACAAACAGATTCTGGAGGAAAATATTAAATTGTCCTGGAAGAACCATTTTATGAGAATCCTGAGAGCATTTCTAAGAGACAAGTCATAACAAGCAGATGGAGGAACCAGTGTGCTGGTTCGGAATTCTAACATTGCGCTGCCAGCAATTCACACATCCCAGGAGCCAGGCAGGCACACACTCTATGATGTGAAACACAGACCCAGCCGCTGGGCCTCCGAGCAGAGGGGTGGTAAGAGAGCTGCCTAGGACATCCACTTCACCTCAGTGCAGTGTGACAGTTTGCAAGCTCATGGGGTGTTAGGAGCTACGGAAGGCCCTATGCTATCCAGGATGAGGTTCCTGTCCTGAGGGACAGATGTGAAACCAAATACCTATAATGTGTACAAAGGACCTATTTCCAGTGAATCTGCTATGTTCACCTTCTGAGGTTCTAGGTGGACATAAACTTTGGGGGGACACTGTGCATCCTGCTGCTTGTGGCTTTGTGACACCCAGCCTACTCTAGCCTCCAAGACAGAAGGCTCAATCTGGCTGAGTGCAGGGGAAGGCCTGTGGACAAAGCAGTCTTGGAAACAGTCCTTAGCCTGGGGTGGGACTTTAACTTGTGGGGCTGGGAGAGGTGGCTCCAGGGCAAAGAGTCATAAAAAGTCAGCAAGACCCATGCAACCAGGCACACAGTTTGGAAAAATCAGTGCCCTACTGAGTGAGTAGTGAGAAGAGTTCATGATGCATGCAGAGCGTGAGAGACCACAGGAAAGGGAGGGAGTGCATACTGAGGGGTTTAAATGCCACAAAGATGTGAACTCAGTGGGAGATAGCTGTAGGAGTCAGCTCACGCCTTTGTAACAAAATAGCCCAAACTGAGTGGCTGAAACAACAGATGTTTATTTTCCGATGGTTCTGGAGGCTGGAAGTCCAAGATCAAGATGTCAGCTGATGGTTTTTTGGTGTGTAGTCTCTTCCTGGCTTGGAGACAGCCACCTTCTGCCATGTCTTCTCATGATCTTTCCTCAGTGCATGTGCACAGACACAGAGAGAGAAAGATTCAGAGTTCTCTGGTGTCTCTTCTTAAAGTACACTAATCCTAAATGATAAGGGCCCCACCCTGTGACCTCACTTAACCTTAATTCCGTTTTTAGGGGCCCTATCTCCAAACACATTCACACTGGAGGTTAGAGCTTCAACATATGAATTTGAGAGAAAATGACCATTCAATTCATGACAGTAGCAAAGACTGTCAGTCAGAGAATTGATATCCTCTAATAAGAGAGTACAGAATTCCAAGTATTCAGATTGCAGGCTGGCAGGGTATATTAGTCCATTTTCACGCTGCTGATAAAGACATACCAGAGACTGGGAAGAAAAAGAGGTTTAATTGGAATTACAGTTCCATATGGCTGGGGAGGCCTTAGAATCATGGGGTGGTGACCTCAGAATCATGGTGGGAGGCAAAAGGCACTTCTTACATGGTGGCAACAAGAGAACATGAGGAAGATGCAAAAGTGGAAGCCCCTGATAAAACCATCAGGTCTCATGAGACTTATTCACTACCACGAGAACAGGATGGGGAAACAGTCCCCATGATTCAAATTATCTCCCACCACATCCCTCCCACAACATGTGGGAATTATGGGAGCACAATTCAAGATGAGATTTGGGTGGGGACACAGCCAAACCCTATCACAGGGCACACAGATGTTTTGCTGATGCACGTCCTCCCCCATGGTTAGCTTCTGCATCTTCCTCAGCATGCACCAAGCCATGTGGGTCTTGTGAAAGCATTGCTGGGTGAAGTCAGGATTCTTGCCTCAAGGCCTGGTCATGGCGTTGACTCCTGTGTGATCCTAACCTCTTGAGAACTCAGCTTCCTCCTCTGTAAAACTAAGGAGTTGAGCTTGACAGTCTTTTGGGCATCCTCTAATTCAGGGAGGTGGTTTCAGAGTTGGGCCAGGTGGCAGGAGGAAGTCAGCCTGGAATTAAAATGTTCAGGGACTAAGACAAATTTAGACAACTGGAAGATGAGTCAAGATGGGGCAACCATGTAATTTATCATGCAAACCAGGTCACATTTCAGACTGAAAGGGAGAGCTTGTAATATTAATATTTACACCAAGACAACAGACATAATACAGACTGCCCTGGGTACCCCAACTGTAGATACATATCCAACTTCAAAGCTAGGTGGACAAGGGAAGAGGCAAGAACTAGAAAAGAGGGTATCCAGCTTCCCCAACAGGGCCACAACCTGACTTGTCCACCCTCTTCCTCCTTGATAAAGTTAGTAACATTACAGAATGTCTGTTGCATAGATTATAATATGAGCCAGACATGAATAGGGTGGCTGGAGAACCAGAATTAGGGTCTTCTGGGTTGGGGGCATTGTGGCCATGAAGGAGGAAAGCCGCATTGGGGAACCAGCCCCAGGAGGAAGGACATAGGACCGAGAGGTTGCAGTCAGCAAGCACAGCCCTAAGGGAGCAAGTGGGCACTAAGTGTATGTAAAGAGGTTTGCAGGTGGTAAGTGTTCACGGGGTGGCAGGGTGCTGTTATGTGTGTATGTTAGTTTCCTGTTTATGCTATAACAAACTGCCACACATTCCGTGGCTTAAAGCAACATAAATTGTGCCTCTACCAGTTCTGGAGGTCAGAAGTCCTAAGATGAAGGTGTCAGTAGGGCTAGCATTCCTTCTGGGGGTTCTCAGGGAGGACTCTTTCCCTTGCCTTTTCCAGCTTCTAGAGGCCACTTGCATTCCTTGGCTTATGGCCCCATCAACTCTGACTTCTGTCTCTGCTCTCTCTCTCTCACTCTCTCTCCCCCTGCACACTCCATTTCTCTCTGACACTAACCCTCCTGCCTTGCTCTTGTAAGGAACTTTGTGATTACACTGGGCCCACCTGGGTAATCCCAGATAATCTCCCCATCTCAAGGTTATTGACAGAATCACATCTGCAAAGTCCCTTTGCCATGTAAAGTAACATGTTCACAGTCTCTAAGGATTGGAATGTGGACATCTTTGGGAGGACTTTATTCAGCCTACCTACCTATATGTAGGTACATATTTTCAGGTGATAGTTATTTGTTCTCTACCTCTGGGACTGTAACAATACTGGGCTTTCAACAGTCAGCTATGACCAGGGAATGATCAGAGGCTACATGGTTGAGGGAAGGGCCACAGAATCTTTAACTAGAAGACTATGCAATCTTATCCAAGTTACCTAATCTTTCTAGTGTCAGATTTCTCATCTGTAGAATGGGATGATGATAGATACTACCTCCATTATGATGATTAAATACATTTATGTTTATAATGTGGCTGGACCAGTGACTGTGTCATGGTAAACGTTAGAGGCATGTTGCTATCATCATGTCCCTCATCATCAAATTTTCATAATTGTTGTCATCATTAGTGCTTTGTATACTGCAAGCCTCTCTGAGGTATGAGTTATCTCTTTGTCATTAGTGATAAATCCTGGTTCTAAGGCAAGAAGAGTCACTTCCTAGGGTTCCTGTGTCAAGAATGCAAAAATGCTTCCCTTCTTTCTAAATCTAACACTGCCAGGTTCTGAGAACACTTTCCTGTCACTGCGCCCTCACCCCAGCCGCTGCCAAAGTTCGGATTATGCTGGTACAGGAAAATATTTGTCACACAATCAAGGCAGCTCATATGCTCTGCAAAGGAAAGGGATCACACTTGACATCCCAGGGGAACATTCACCATGTCAAGAATGTTCCGTCACGACTCACACTATCAAAGGCTCCATTTGACTGATGCCGGATGGGCGGTGGGGTGGAGATGGATTTCTGCTGTTCCAGCCTGGCTGAAGGAAGCAGTCAGCATGTGCCATGCAACACACTTGACACAGGAAGGAGCCAGGCCTCAGCCAGTCCCAACTTGTCTTTTCCATTCCCTTAACATGAATTTTAGAGCCAAGACCCTTTGCTGGAAGATGAGACAAGTAGGCCATGTTTGTTATTTCTTTCTCTTTCTCCTTTTCTTTCATTATATCTTTCTATCTAATTAACAAACTTTATAGTTTTTATCTTTTTTATTTTTATTTTTAATGTTTGCGGGTACATAGTAGGTATATACATTTATAGGGTACATGAGATGTTTTGATACAGGCATGCAATGTATAATAATTACATCGTGCAAAATAGGGTATCCATCCCCTCAAGCATTTATCCTTTGTGTTACAAACAATCCAATGTATAGTCTTTTAGTGATTTTGAAATGTACAGTTAAATAAAACCTAGTATTTCATGCTAAACTTTATTTTTAAAAAGAGTTTTAGGTTTATGGAAGCACTGAGCAGAAAGTACAGAGAATTCCCCTGCTACCTGCCCTCCCCCACCCCTGCCACGTATATACACACACACACACACAGTCTCCCCTGTTACTTACACCTTGCACTAGTGTGGAACATTTGATATGACTGTAAGAATATTGATGAACCAATATTGATGTATTATTATCAGCTAGAGTCCATAGCTTACATTAGGGTTCACTCTATGTTGTACATTCTGTGGGTTTGAACAAATACCTGATATTAAGTAGCCACCATTACAATATCATACAAAATGGTTTCACTGCGCAAGAAATCCTCTGGGTTCCACCTGTTCATCACTTCCTCTATCTCCCTGGACCCCTTGCAACCACTGGTCCTTTTAGTACCTCCATAGTTTTGCCTTTTCCAGAGTGTCATATAGTTGGAATCACACAGCACGTAGCTTTTCCAGACTAGCTGACTTCTCTCACTTGGCAATGTACAGTTAAGCCTCCTCCATGTCTTTTTGTGGCTTAAGAACTAATGTCTTTTTATTGCTGAATAATAGTCACATTCTTTACCTCATACTTTCAAGGTAATAATTCTCATCCATACTCTGTCTCCCAACCTCAAATAGGCAGAATGACTTCAGACCAACAAAGGAAAAGTTGGCAGTCAAGGATAACCACCTACCACTTCACCATCCCACCCCCATCTGTGCCATGGGATGATAAGAAAGTCTCCACGTCTTGATGTCAGAGACAAATCTTGCCCACCTGAATTGCACTCAGTTAAATGGAATCACATCCAGAGACATACACTGCTGCATTCTTATTTCAAGGGTAGAAGATTTTCAGTACACACAGCCTCACTTGTGACTCCAAAAAGTTCATCTCGGTGCCACACGGTTATATAGGCAAACCTTCAAAGGTTACAGTCATCTCAGAATCACTAGCACATTACTTTTAGAGAGACATCAGCCTTGTCTCAAGGAACTCATTCCTACTTGAAACAGAGGCTCCTGGGACCAGTCAATCTTTGAACTCCCTCAGGTTCCCCAAGTGGCTTTCCTTCAGTCAAATTCTCTGACAGCCTCTGTGACTCTCTCATCAGATGAGCACTAAATTTCTAAAGCAGAGAAAATTTGCTTCCTAGAAGTGCAATGGGGTCTACGGATGGATGCAGGCAGACAAGTTAGGGGTAATAATTGGACTTTTGACAAGTTCATGGTCCCCACAAGGGTTGATTAATAAGCCTCTCCCCACCTCATTGCTATACCTTGAAATAAATGAACCAACAGGTAGCACCATATTGACCTGGGAAGGCTAGAAGAGTGTGAACTACAGAACTGCCCTCCCAAAGCTTGAAATCCAGTGGGAGAGATGGGTTTCATTGTTTGTGAAATGGCCCTGAGATGAAGCAGTAGATGTGCACTTGCTCCTGCAAAGAGCTGTTCCAGTGCCCATTCACATGTATTCTGAGTACATGATTATGGCAGATGATAAGGGCAGTTAACAATTCAGAGAAAAAAGGGCTGTGTTTGGGTGGCCCCAGGTGCTCATGAGCTTGACAAACGGGTCAGGTTTACAGAGGCAGAAGGAAGGAGGGGGTGCTCCAGGAGTAAGTGAGTGGATATGCATGCTGAGGGAGGGAAGGTACAGGAGATGGGAACAGAATTATCTGATGTCAATTCAAAAGCAAGAACTAATGAACAGAGGCAGTGCTGCTGCTCCTTCTGCTGCTGCTTAAATACATAAGTTATCTTCCCTTACAAAAAAATAATATTAGCTCATCCTATAAAATTGGAAAAATACAAAAAAGTGTAAGAGAAACACCTCCAGAACTGTGATATCTTGTCTTTCCATATTCTTTAGGAAGATACAGTTCTCTAAGAAGAGGTAGTTACATTTGGAGAGCTAGTTTTACAATCTTTTTTTTTTAATTGCATTTTAGGTTTTGGGGTACATGTGAAGAACATGCAAGATGGTTGCATAGGTACACACATGGCAGTTTTACAATCTTAGAAATACGGGAGACTCAAAAGTCAGGTTATGGAAACAATGCCTTTCAGAAAGCAAAGTAGCAATGGGTTGGGGAAGAGATCCTTCCTCTGAAGATCCTTTTACATGTAAGAACTGATTGAGGACAAAATCCTACCCTAGTCACCATCATGTGTCAGTAGACGTCCCTAGATAGCTTCTGCTCAAATAAAAAACTCTGCTATAGATCAAACACGGTTCTTTTTCTAACATGGAAAAAAGCAGAATGGCCTGAACACTTCAGGTCATGTTTTTCTCTCTCCTTTTTAAACATCTGCTCCCAGCTTGATGGGTTGAGAGCATCAGGAACACTTTCCTCTTCTTCTAAAACAGGCAACACTCCTGGGTCTCTGACCTACAGAAAGAAGGATGTCCTAGGCTCCTGCCTCAGTGGGCTACAGGTGTGGTGAGCCACAGTCAGGAGTGGTGTTCCCAGCTCCCTGCTACCATTTCTTCTGTGAAGTGAAGATTCTTTCCCAAGCACTCACAAAGCACCTCTTTTTATTAACGGGTACGGAGAACACTGGTGATAGAGCCGGATTGAAAAGTCTGCACCAGATGCTTAATTTCCTTCCAGTGAATAGGCAAGACTTGTGTTATGTGATTCCCGGAAGTGGTGGCCAATGTGGTGGCCAGTAACCACTTTATTCTTTGAAAATGCAATTTAACTTGTCAAAAATGATCTCAGTTCTCTACCTTGAATCAACTGAACATAATACTTAGTATCTGGTTCTTAATAAAAAATACTAGCCATGAGCTTAGCTCTATTCTAAGTGCTAGAAAACATGGCACAATGTCTGGGAGAAGACAAAAGGCCAGTGGTAAACATAGGAATTCAGGGTAAAGGAAAACAGACCAGGAAGAGGCCCTCAGCGTCAAAAAGCAAGAAATGAATCGTTGCTGAGTAAGGCCAATTGGAGGGAATCTAGGGAAAGCGAGGCTGGCCACTGGGGAAAGGACAAGAGAGAAAAGAGCAGATAGGGGCAGGGGAGACAGCAATGACCCTTGTTTGATAAAGGGTATGGGAGGCATGCTAAGAATAGCCCTAAGGTAAACCCTCTCTAGGGAAAAGCTGCGATTATCTTCTAAAATTCTCACCCCAAAAAATTATTCAGCACCCCAAACAGTTGGGTAAAGTAAATGCTTCATTGTTATTTTACAGCTGAGGAAACTAAGGCCCAGAGGAATTAAGGAACTTGCCTCAGGTCGCACAGTTAGCAAGGGGCAGAGCCTGACTCCAGAACCCTCACCCTTATCTGTTATGCTATCAATAAGGATAAGACAAGAAGAATGAATGAAAACGTAGGAAAAGGACATGGATTCCATCTTCAGGGTCAGGCCAGAGAGGTAAGATTCAGTGTGATGAGCATAGGGAGCAATTTTAAGTTCTTGAGGGAATGATGTGATAAAAACAGTGTTTTAGAAATCGTCACACCAAGGTGACCAGAGGGAATAGAGGTCATGAGAAGTAGAGAGCCCAGGTGTGAATGGAGCAGGGCATAGCCCAAGGGACTGGCCATGTGTCTGGTGGGGATGGATGCTTCAAACTGGGGCTAGAAAAGGGATCTTCAAAAATTCATGGCAAGATTGGAGGACTCAAGAGGGATGGAATAACAGTAATCCCAGGACTATAAGAGAATAATATTTCTTAGTACTCTCAGCCCTGGTGCAGGGATGGGGCAGAGGGTCCATGTGGTCTCCACATTAGGGCAGGTAGAGAAAAATAGAGATGATGAATTCAACGTGCAACGTGTTAAATTTCAGTTTCCATGTTAAGAAAGCAATTACAAACAAAAGTCGACAATTTCATCCCCCTCTCCAAAAGGCCCACTTTAACGTGGATGCACAATTATGTGTTGTCTGGGGAGGAAGCAGGAGGCGAAGGGGATTAATGAAGGGAGATCTGTAGTTAGAGCCTTCACACCTTCCCTCTGCTCCCTACTCATAAGAGGGAGAAAATAGCAGCAGCTGTTTTCCTTAACCAGGAACTATCTTGGTGCTGGTGAGATAAAGATAAATAGGACATGGTGCCTGCCCTTGAAAATTAAGACAAGAAAGTGGAGTGACTTGCCCAAGACCTGCAGCCAGTTGACGGGGCTGAGGCTGGAACCCAGCACACTACAGAAATGTCCAGAGAGCCTCCTGCAGTGCCATGAAACCTCAGAGCTACCTCCCAACCTTTCACAGCCATCCCACGCGGGCAACCCATCTAGGCAACATGAGTTCAAGAAAACAGTGGACAGGGATCTCATCCACAAACAGTTATTGAGCACCTACTGTATACAGGCCACAGTATAATAATACCCCAGGGATACAGACACCCTTAAGTTACACCCTTAAGTAACTGCCCTAGAATGGCTATCTTGTTAGAGAAGTAGAAAGACAGGTTTTCCCACTGATTATGAATTCCCTGATGTATTTCATGTGAAAAAGACCTTTCAAATGAACTCATCAGGTTTCCTAAAAGAATTCAATTATTTCACAGTGTCCTTGTTGAGTTAATACTATAGTGTAACATATATATCGCACATTTAGTACAGCATAAAGAAATAATGGCAGATTTCTTCATACTACCGAAACTTGTAAATTACATATTTAGATTTTACATGTACCTTATCATATTTAGTGAAGAATAAAAATGTTTACAAGTAATGTAAAAGTAAACATGGTAAGCAAGCCAAGTGAACTGCCCCAAATTTTTGGTTGAAAGCGAGTCAATAGCAAGAGCAATATAGGCTATATGGATAAAAATGGGAAAATACTCAGGTGCCAGCATAATCATAAGACATTCTACTCGAGTCTCTTGAGCTTTATAATTTTGTCTGTTAAAATTAAACCCATTTAAAGTATTTAATGTTACAGCATTGCTTTAGTTTCTTTTTTCACTGTTGGAAAAATTACAGAGTAGAATTTGAAAGTATGATGATTCTAAAATAAATATTAAGTGCCTGAATAAAAAACAGGTAATTTCCATCTGCTGTAATCTGCAAACTGGTTAAATTTCTGCTGTTAAATGTGCATACGTGTGTGTGTGTATGTGTGTGTGTGTGTGTGTGTGTGTGTGTCTGTCAATGAACCCTAAATGAGAAAACTAGAAGATTTTCACTTCACCAACTAATATAAACATAATAACATGTGCAACCAATAATAAATGGTCTCAGCATGCTCTGTTTCCATTGGGTAACCTTTTGAGATTAGGACATGAAAATCCTGTTTTCAAATATAATTTCGGGGCAGTCTTTAATTTTTGGTTCTTTGTTTTTACTATAAAACATTTTAATAAGTAGGACCATTGTCTAATTATGAGTTACCACGGGTGAAGCAAAAGGCAAGCTAATAAGATAAGATGCAGATGAGATAATCTTATTTATGGGCCATAGATGTGTGGATAAGTGTTCCTAAAATATCTTTCATGCAATTCTAGTGTTGCAGTACCCTGAAGGGGAAAATATCATTCCATATTCAGAGAAGATGTGTAGAAACTGCATATTCTGTTCCTTTTTTGGACCTCTCATGCCCAATAGCATTGTAGAGGCCATGAATTATCTTTAACATCACATCTCAGACTTATTTGCCCAAAGAAATTCCTGCCCTTATTTTCCCCCAAAAAAATCATACTTTGAGAAGTTCAAAATAATACATGTAAAACTACATCAGCCTCAACCAAAAATCATTCACTAGACATTAAGTAGTCATTAAAACATCATTTTCTGTAAATCAGAAGGAGCTATCTGGAGCATCTCCTTGGATCTAGCAGTGCTTGTAGCCTCACTTCTGGGACCACCTACAGGGGCTCTGGTCGACCGTGGACTGATCAGCAGATACCTTATCCACCCACACCCGCTAGAAAGTCAGCTCAAGTGTATCAGTCAATGTTTACCAGAGAAGGACCAGTAGGAGAAATATAGTAAGAGATTTATTGCAAAGAATTAGCTTGTGTAATTGTGGCGACTGGCTAGTCAAGTCTGAAATGCGTAGGATAAGCCATCTGGAAGAACAGACCAAAACTCTTGGGTGCAAGCTGAAGCTTCGGTCCACAGGCAGAATGTCTTCTTCTCTCAGAGAAGATTCAACCCTGCTTTTAAGGACTCAGGTCCATCCAGATTATCTAGGATAATCTCTCACACTCAGAGTCAACTGGTTATGGGCTTTAATCACATCTGCAAAATACTTCACAGCACCATCTAGATTTGTGTTTGGTGAGTGAATTACTGGGGACTACTGCTAAGCCATGTTGATACCTAAAAGACCAACACAGACCATGCCTATCAACTGGGCAACCACACAATCTCCTTAAAACACATTTATTCACCAAATAAAGACAATATCCGAGTCATAATTCCTCCTTATGTGAACAAATATCCGGTGTACAAGCAAAAACACACCAACTCTTTTCCTAGAAAACGATACAAAGTCCTTGGGTGATGTTCTGCTTATCCTTTGAGAGTCTACACCTTAAATACTGAGATATAAAGTTAACTATTATTAATATATCTTATTAATAGCTATACTAATAGGTGATAACAGATGCATTAATACATGATATGAGATTAAAGAAGGGGATAAACAAAAATACTATTTAATATATGCACAAATATAGCCTTCCAAAAATAGGAAAAAATACTCATAACTATTACAGTCTTTATTTCTGCAACTGGTTCATGATCATAGCTGATGTAACTACCTTCTTCCACAACTCATTTTCTTTTACCTTTGCCTTCAACAAACTCCTCAGCTAGTCATGGTTCTTTGATTAGTGGAGTGACCCAAAACTCATTCTTAAAAGGCCGGGGCCATTATCAGTCCTGCAGGAGGTAGCTTTATAATTTTCCACTGTGACATTCAGCACTGGCTTGAGAGTACTAAGAGACACCCTAAAGGATCTCCTGTAGTCCAGTCACACTCTTCATTATATCAATTGTGTAGTAGCAATCCAATTTCCTATTGTTGATAAGGATCAATAACCTCAATTGGGGTATATTAATCCCCTTCTTTGCCTGTTAATTCAGAGACATGAGATGCCCAAAGTGGCCTGGGCATATTTTTATTAGAGATGGTGAAACACTATCTCTACTGAAAATACAAAAATTAGCTGGGCATGGTGGCAGTTGCCTGTGGTCCCAGCTACTCGGGGTAGCTGAAATAGGAGAATCAGCTGAGCCCTGGAAGTTGAGGCTGAACTGAGCTGAGGTCATGCCACTGCACTCCAGCCTGGGTCACAGTGCACTCCAGCCTGAGTGACAGACACCCTGTCTCAAAAAAAAAAAAAACAACTTCTATATTATTACACTGGA
Organism: Sapajus apella; assembly: GCF_009761245.1. Classification (NCBI taxonomy): domain Eukaryota; kingdom Metazoa; phylum Chordata; class Mammalia; order Primates; family Cebidae; genus Sapajus; species Sapajus apella. Next base: position 8,307,183 of record NW_022436948.1, read on the forward strand.
CTGGAGAGTTGATGTAATATAACCCAGAGGTAGCACAGTGAAGGTGTACTGCTGGCCTTGCTAGCTGAATGTAAAGTGCCTCTGATAGTCTTTATTAACAAACGTAGAGAATAAAGCATTTTCCATATCAGTAACTACACACCAGGTATGAGGGATGTGTTCATTTGCTCAAGCAATTGGAGACTGCACCTGGAACAGCACCTGCAGTGGGAATCACCATTAATTGAGCTTATGATAATCTGATGTTCTTTTCCAAGATCCATATGTCTTCTGCACAGGCCAAATAGACAAGTTGAATGGGTAATGGAAATCACGACTCCTGCATCTTTCAAGTCTTTGATGGTGGAATAAAACTCTGCAATCCCTCCAGGAACACTATATTACCTTTTTATATATATTCTATTTTTGTAGGTAGAGACAGTTGTAGCAGCTTTTACTTGACCTCGTCTACCATAATTGCCCTTACTCCATAGGTCAGGGCACCAATGTGAAGATTCTGCCAATTGCTGAGCATATCTATTCCAAATATGCATTCCAGAACTAGGGAAATAAAGACTAAGTTTAGGAATGTTCAGGGTCATCTGTGAGATGGACCTGAGCTGAAACTCCATTGATCACCTGTCATTCATATGCCCCTACTCTAACTGTGGGCTACCATAGTGTTTGGGTCTCCTGGAATCAGTGTCAGTTCAGAGCCAGAGTCTAGTAAGTTCCAAACTGTCTGATTATTTTCCTTTCCCCAGTGAATAATAACTCTGGATATGGGTCCCTCTGGAGAAGACTGAGAGAAGGATTAACAATATAAAATTTTGGCAATGTAGTGAGCCCCTTCCTCAAGGGAACCTGACCTCCTCTTCATTCAAAAGATTCTAGGTGTATAAACTCGCCCAAGTGTAGAAATTGATTGAGAGGCCATGACTCTCTGTTTAGTGAGTTAAGCTAATGCCATAGGTCTCTATGAGTCAGACTATAATGTTCACTGCCTTGGCACCACTGTCCATCACGATAACTAAGCCCACCTTGCGTTTTGTAACCAAGTGCCAACTCTTGGCCCCTGCCAATTTGAGATCCAATTATCCTTATTGCATTTAGGGATCCCAGTTCAATGATAACAGTTCCTACTGTAATTTGTGACTTACAGATAAGAGGGACTGTAGAGCTCTTTAAATTTCCCTCACGAATTTATTTCTCATACTGAGAAAGATGTGTCTTGCACCCTCCCTGAGTGTCCCAGCAGGACTGACATGGTAATTCGACTTTAACCTTCTAATTCTCCTAAGCCTTTGGATACCTTCCTCTATAGCATACTGAGGCAACCCTGGCATCTCAAACTTCATTTAGAATAGCCATCCTTGCACCCAAGTTCAACCAAACTTTTAGAGTTCTTTACATCCCCCCCCCAAGATAAAATTGATTCCAGCATTTTTGCCTAGAAGGCCGATATCAATAAAAATAAATTTGACCTGATCCTATTTTGTGTTTCTTCCATAATGAATTCATCTCCCTAAGATCCATTTTCACACATATTCCCCAAATTTCCTTCTCTATAAATTGGAAAAAAAAAATCATGCAGCTCTTTTAGAGTATAGAGCACCATCATACTCTGCCCCTCACGCTTTGGAACCCACTGTGACTTGAGGAGGTGAAAGACTTGAGGAGAATTGGCAGTGTCTTACAAGACACCTGTCCCAGGGGAGGCCATTACAGGTTCTTCAGCCAAAGCAGAGTAAACCTCCTCAGGGAGGGTGAAAGTGCAGTTCCGACCGGCAAAGACAACTGGGTAGAATACAGGAGCTGATAACCCTAGTTTCATAAGGATCTGCCAAAATGTCTCTGTTTCAGTCCACCTATGCTGCTATAATGGAATGCCTGAAACTGGGTAATTCATAAAGAATAGACATGTATGCTCCCACAGTTCTGGAGACTGACAAGTGCAAGATCAAGGCACCAGTATGTTCAAGTATCTGGTGAGGATGGCTCTGTACTTCCAAGATGCTTTTTCTGGAGGAACACTGTCCTCACAGGGCAGGACTGAGGGCAAGAACAAAAGGGCCTGACACTGCAGGAAGCCTGTATAACAGGGGCCCGAATCCCTTAATTCATGAGGGGAGGAACCCTCAGGAGCTCATCACCTCTTAAAGGCCCCACCTTTGAATACCATCCCATCGGCCATTAAGTTTCAACACCTAAATTTTTGAGGGGACACATTCAAACCATAGCAGTCCTCATTCCAAATGCCAGGACCCCATCACTTCCCAACCATTTCCATAACTTGCAGCATTTTTTCAGCTCTGTTCTCTAGACCTCTGGGATTTCTTAGATGTATCTCAGTGGGGAAAGGAGTTAAGATGTTAGCGTGTGGTTCCTAGCAGCCATTGCATCCAGAGCTGCCTGGCTTTTATCTATTGCATGTGTTGAGTTTGAAAATAAAGAGTTCTGCTGCTACTACTATTAATAATAATAATGAAGGCTACAGGACCAGATCAGGTCCTAAGTCTTTCTCAGCCAAGGAAGTCTAAAGCTGTATAAATCTAACAGCCCCGGGAGGTATCAGTACACAACATACACCATGTTCAGAGGCTGGCATACACACGTTAGCCACCTTTTGCATGTGACCTCACATTTTCAGGAGGAGGAGAGAGTTCAGTTTTCATCTGGAACATCAAATAAGCTCTTAGGGGAAATTGCCTGCCCACACTGACATAATACATCAATGCAGCTTAACCACAGCCAGGTGCCCTAACGATACTCCGCATCACCCCATGTGCAGCATCTGAAGAGCTGAACAATGTCTCTATCCAAAATTGAGCTGAGGTTCAATCTGTTACCATGTGTACAATGCTCAAAATCACATCCTAGGTTGGACTTCCTCAGGCTAATTCATCAAAGTAGGTACTTTCTCCTAAACACACCTGCATACAGGTAAACTTCCATCTGAGCTGTAAACTCCCTTTAAATAGGTGGGCTTCCCAAACACACGTTTCTACACTAACTTAAAAAATAAGTGCCCCTTCCCATTCAATTATGTTTTGCCATTTACTTGTGTTATTCAATCTTGTACTAAGATACAGGTGAACAGAAAAGCATAGAGAAAAATGCTGTGTGTAAATTCCAGGCCAACTTCATTTTAAGAGTATGGGGACAGTTTCCTTACAAGCCCGTTGCCTCTTGTACTTATTGGAGATAATGATACCTACATCTAAGAGTGTATATGTATTAAGTAAATCAGGTGTGACAAACTCATAACAGTGCTTCTTGTACATGGCAAAAATCTGTTCCCACCTTGTACAAAGCAGCAGGGGAAATTGAGAGGGTTTATGAATCTATGCACTTTGACATCCAGTGTCATCCTCTGTCTTGCAAATTCAACAGTTGTATTTTGGTTGCTCAGTTTTTTTCCTTTTTCTTCTTCCCTACTTTTTCCTTTAGTTGGATAATTTGGTAAGGAGGAACTGCCAGAAATTTTAGAGATGTGAGTGCAGCAGCTCCGGAAGAAGCTTGGATGTTATTCTCTTATGTTAGTACTAATGTGAAAACTCAGAAGCTGAAATAGAACTGCACCTCCCCTCCAAGGGTCCCATGAACACCCCAGATGTCCCTGACCACTATATCACACAGGAGATGGTCTGACCGGCAGGTCACAGTGACCCATACGGAGTGGCCTCAAGGAATCAACTCTGTTAACCTGGCAGCTTGGGAAGGACAAACAGGCTGACATATGGCTGAGAAGAAAAAGTCAGACAGCTCAAGATGACTCACACAGATGCTCGAAAATAAAAAAAAAAAAAAATTAAAAAAAAATCCATACACAGCCACCTACAGTATTTTAATTTAAAAATTTTACCCAAGTCCTTTGGAAATATAATTTGCATGAAAGCCCACATGTCTAAAAAGAATCTTTGTTCTCACATATGATTTCCCAGACCTGCAGACTCTGTGTCTCCCTCTAAGTACAGATCGTCTTCCAAACTTAGGTGTATAATACAAACACCAGTTAAAGCTAAAATCTAATCAATACACTCTTGTAGTGGAAACATGAACATTAAATTTAAATTATCCTCTCATGATTTCTCAAAATGCAATTTTAGGACTTTTGGAGGGAGAGAAAAAACCTTTCGCCCATAATAGTTTCAAATACTGAAAGAATATTTCTTCAGTGTTTTGTAGTATTCACAATGTAACTGGTACAGACATTACACGGTCTTAAATCATTTTAAATTAACACCCCATCCCTTTCTTTTTTTTATACTTTAGATTCTGGGGTACATGTGCAGATCATGCAGGATTGTTGCATAGGTACCTTCATGGCAAGGTGGTTTGCCGCCTCCATCCCCCCATCACCTATACCTGACATTTCTCCCCACGTTATCCCTCCCCACCCTCCCTCCCCTAGCCCCCCCACAACAGGCCCCAGTGTGTGATGCTCCCCTCCCTGTGTCCATGTGTTCTCAATGTTCAACACCCGCCTGTGAGTGAGAACATGCAGTGTTTGCTTTTCTATTCTTGTGTCAGTTTGCTGAGAATGATGGTTTTCAGGTTCATCCATGTCCTTACAAAGGACACGAACTCATCATTTTTTATGGCTGTATAGTATTCCATTGTGTATATGTGCCCTGTTTTCTTTGTCCAGTGTATCATCGATGGGTATTTGGGTTGGTTCCAGGTCTTTGCTATCTAGACCAGGATTTCTCAGCTTCCCCAGTATCGACACTTTGGACTGCTGCGTCTCTCACTTTCCTGCCTTCTCCCCATCACTCTCACTGGGGCTGGGGAGTGGTGGGAGTTCAGGGTTGGTAGTGGCGAGCCTCCCAAGTGGGGCCCATCCTCTTCCCTGGAAGAGGTCACTTTACTGCTCCAGTTGCCTCCTGCTCCGTGAAGGATGAGATTGGAACTAGAGTATTCTAAGGTCCCTTGCAGATCCTGCATACCACAATTCTACTGCCCTTTTGACCCTTCCACCCATCCTAAGTTCTTATTTGTAAATTTGAACGTCAAACTGTGAACACAAATGATGACATGCTTAACATTTCCCTGAGGTGAGGACAAGGCAGCTGGAAGCCCTCTGTCTCCCATCTTTCCCACCTAGACAGTGATGTGTGCTCCCCAGTCCTTGAAGTTATCAGATAATGAGACACAGAACAATTCCGATCCCCTGTGCAGTGTGTCCAGCACTAATGCAGTGCGTTGAGAATGGGGAGACCCTTGGACTATCCAGGGTGGCTTCCTAAGAGTTGCATCTCATTAGTCTGGATCAGCAGTCCCCAAGCTTTTTGGCACCAGGGACCAGTTTTGTGGAAGACAGTTTTTCCACATATCAGAGGATGTGGGGGTAGAAGAGGATGGTTTGGGAATGAAGCCGTTTCTCAGATCATCAGGCATTTGAGTTTCATAAGGAGCATACGACCTAGATCCCTTGCATGCGCAGTTCACGGGAGGGTTCATGCTTCTATGAGAATCTAACGCCTCCACTGGTCTGACAGGAGGTGGAACTCAGGTGGATGATAATGCTCGCTCGCCTGCCACTCACCTCCTACTTTGTGGCCTGGCTCCTAACAGGCCAGAGACAAGTACATGGCCCAGGGTTTGGGGAACCCTGGTCTAGATTCAGTCTTCGTTTCCTTTGGTGCAACTGCAAAGTCAGTGAAGCCTTCCCCTTCCCTTCCTTTGGAACCCTTAGCCAGTCAGCACCATGTGCTTCCACTGCCTGGGGTCTCATCAGAGTGTCCCATACTGACTTAGAACCTGTGGGGGGTTCCCATTTCATTCCTGCTATCCAAATTTCCCAGGCCTGTCGGTTATTTTTTCTGCCTTCAACTGTAGATGGGCTACAATGGGATCTAACAGACTAAATGCGTGATCGAGATCCTGCCAAAACTCCAGGCAGTTACTGCGTTACCCACCCCCTTCCCTTCTGTCCCTGCACCCATTCCTTTATAGCCTAGTGACAACCCACCTGTCTCTGAAGGGGTTTGTGTCAAACCCTGGAGACAGGACTCTGGAGTGGATATTTAGGGAGTGGTAGCCTTTCAGCACGCCCAAATCACATGACAGGAGAGGCATCCTACTCCACCCACGCACAGAGCCGCCATTCTTACTTACCCCAGTTCTTCCCAAAAAAAGTTTCCCAGAATCATACAGTACTGAGCTTTCTCCAGATATAAAATTCATGAACATGTTGTGTAGGATGCAGAATGAGTGTTACATTTAAAATCTGATAACTCTGTAGCTTCTAACTTGTGGCATGCTGGTAAATGTTTATCAACAGGCTCTTCAGGAAAAATTATGCACACACATACATTTTACTGATAAGAAGGATGTCCAGCACTCAACTTACAAATATGCAAAATAGATAATATGCATACTTGTATATATGCAATACAACATATGCATAATTTTATTATAAATTTACATAGACAATTGATTCTTACAGAATGCTTTTGTTGATTCTGTAATTAAATGTGGATAGTTGCAATGCGAATGCTGATTGATATCTTCATTTAGTGAAACAAGATAAAGAAATGTGTTAAAACTCGACTCAATCATTGACTTGAACAACTTCTTTAATGAATCAAATAATAGCTTTCAAATACTGAAAGAATGCTTCAGGGTTTTTTTAATTATTATTTGTTTTGTTTTGTTTTGTTTTGTTTTGTTTTGTTTTGAGACAGAGTCTCACTCTGTCACACAGGCTGGAGTGCAGTGGCCTGATCTCAGCTCACTGCGGCCTCTGCCTCCTGGGTTCAAGCAATTCACCTGCCTCATGCTCCTGAGTAGCCAGCTAATTTTTGTATTTTTAGTACAGATGGGGCTTCACCATGTTGCCCAGGATGGTCTTGATCTCCTGACCTCGTGATCCGCCCGCCTCAGCCTCCCAAAGTGCTGGGATTTCAGGGGGGTTTTTTGTAGTATTTACAATGTAACAGGTATGAGCTTGACACAGTCATGTTATTTTAAAACTTCATCACTTCCTTAAATCTCAGGATTTCTCAACTTCAGCAATATTGACATTTTGGACCCGAGAATTCCGTGTCTGGGGTTGGGGGGCAGAGGGAGCTGCCATGTGCATTGTAGGAGGTTCAACAGCCTCCCTGGTCTCCACTCACTGGACGCCAGGAGCACCCCTACCTTCTCCATCTGTGATCACCAAAGGTGCCTCCAGACATTGCCAAATATCCCTGAAGGCAAAATCCTCCCAGTTCAGAACCACTGATCTTGATAATCAACTGAAAAATAAAACAAGCCCAACTGGTTTTGTTTTACAGTCTCCCTGATATCCATATCCCACCATGGCCAATTTCCAGCTACAAAAATGATGTCATGGGCACAAAATTTAAAAGAGTTGTGCAGTAGCGTGTCATATGAAGTGTTTCCACCATGTAGACACGAAAGATGGAAATAACCCTGAGAACACAGTAAAATACGACAGAATAAGTAGGAGGGTTTTAAGCGTTGAGTATTAATTTCCTTTGTTTTTAATATAACTAATTATTAAGTTTATATCATTTAATTTTGAAAATAGCCGTGTTTAACAACCAGCTTATAAAACTCCTGAAAACCTAACAATTGGCTCTCGCAAGCCGGTACAGCTGACCTCGGCACAGCACTGCTTCAGCCCCTGAGAAGGAAGGTTTGGCTTGGAAATGAAATATTTGCAGTGCCTCTGGGCCTGCATCTTCGAGCAAGGCTTCTGGCTGCTTTGGCTGACTTGCATCTCCCCCATCAACCACCCTCCATTCTCCCCTCGATTGCAGCACTTACTGAAAGCACTTTCAAAGCACTGTAAGATCACGGGATGGCCAAGCACCCATTCACTCTTAAAAATACAGCTGGCTGCAGACTGCCTGGAAACTCATTTTGGAAAGCACCATCAAAAAGTGAATTTCTGGCCAGACACGGTGGCTCACACCTGTAATCCTAGCACTTGGGAAGCTGAGGTGGGCGGATCACCTGAGGTCAGGAGTTCAAGACAAGCCTGGCCAACACAGTGTAACCCTGTCTCTCATAAAAGTACAAAAATTAGCTGGGCATGATGACACGTGCCTATAATCTCAGCTACATGAGAGGCTGAGATAGGAGAATCGCTTGAACTCAGGACGCAGAAGTTGCAGTGAGCCGAGATTGTGCCACTGCACTCCAGCCTGGGCAACGGAGCGAGACTCTGTCTCAAAAAAAAAAAAGAAAGAAAGAAAAGTAAGTTTCTTCAAATTTTTCTTCCGATCATCCCAAGCTAGAGTCTCTCTCTTACTTTGTCCCCTCCATCTGTCATGCTTCCTAAATACTCTGCTGATGGCTCACACCTTTCCACTTTCTAAGCTTATGACTTTGGAAAGAGAAAGTCCCTTCAAACCAACTGCTTCTCTATTCATTTCCATGACAAGATACCTCTTGCATTACCAGACCCTCAGCCTCACTCACCATAGTCCAAGGAAGGCACAGCATCAACTGTCAGTTTCCATAGGTGGTATTTTGCCTACGACTCACCTGCATGTTAAACACAAGTGTGTTGTAATTCACTTTGTCAATCAGGGACTTGGTTCTTCTAGACAAACATGGCCGGTGAGCTGTGAGTGGGAGGCATTCATTCCTTCTGACATGGGCCTCTGGGCAGGGCTGCTTGAGTGTCCTCATGACATAGCATCTGGCCGCCCCCCAGGAGAACAATCCGAAAGACAGCAGCCTGGCCAGCAGCTGTCCTTCCATGACCCGGCCATGGAAGTCCTAACAGCATGGCTTCTGCCATGTTCTATTCTTCAGAAGAGGTTCACTAAGTCCAGCCCACACTCAAAAGGTGGGGAATGAAGCTCTGCCTTTGGAAGGAAGGAGGGTCTAAGAATTAAGAGCATATTTTAAAACCATCACAATGTGGTTGGACAGGTGAACACACAGGTAAAATTGTTTCAGGATGATATAGATGCCAGGAAAGGAAGCGAGGGCTCTCTGGAGAAGACCAACAGTGCTACTGAGACTGGATGATTACACAGCTTCCTCCAGGACAAGACCTAAGGGACAATGGGAAGCCAGTGGTGGGTATGGCAGGGATGAGCATGCCAGGCAGACAGAGTGGCAAGCTCGGTGGCAAAGGGACACCTTTGCCAGGTGTCCCACAGGTGTGAGCAGGGTCCCACAGGTTTGTGAGAACACCTTTGCAGTCAGACGCCTGCAGCCTGGTGAGAAGGGATGGAGGGGCCACGTTTCAGCCCTTCCTGGTCACATTCTTCCCTCCAACTGTATGTCCAAACCGTCAAACATTCTGCCATTCAGTGCAGTTCTGCTGCTCATTTCAAAGTGGCATGTCCGAGAACAAGGAGAGGAGGATGAGGCACCCAGAGAGACCTCAAAACCCAAGGGAAAGGCAGACGTGCTGTGGCAAAGCTGGCAAGAGTCGGACAGATGCAGCCCAGACAAATCAGCCTTCCCAGCCAGGACCACCCCACCTCACCTGGGGGACGGGAAGCTCAGCTGAGAGCTGGTCTCCTCCCTGGCGCTGAACATGGAACTGTCTCCACTCAGCTGAGCCTCAGATAGGGGCCAGGAGGCTGTCAAGAGGAGGACTTAGAAGCAAGGGCCTTGGGGGTCAGACTGAGGGCAATTCTTGCAACCCATGGAGCAGAGCCAAGCCATGTGACCTCTAATCCTGTTTCCTTGCCTATAAAAATCTCTAAGGCCAGCAGGCCATGGTGGCTCACACCTGTAATCCAAGCACTTTGGGAGGCCAGCGCAAGAGAATCACTAGAGTTCAGGAGTTTGAGACCAGCCTGGGCAACATCGCAAGCTCTCATCTCCACGAAAAATCAAAAATATTAGGCAGGCATGGTGGTGCGTACCTGTGGTCCTGGGAGGCTGAGACAGGAGGATGACTTAATCCCAAGAAGCCAAGATTGCAGTGAGCCATCATGGCACCACTGCACTCCAGCCTGGGCAACAGAGCCAAACCCTGTTTCAAAAAAAAAAAAAAAAAAAAATCTCTAATGCTTACTCCTATGTCTGTACAATCCCTTACTTGGCTTATTCTTCTGGCTTATAAGAGCTGATGGGTAGATATTCAGGAATACTGTGAATGGTCGGCAGTCTTGAAATCAGCAGTGGTAAAAGCATTCACATGATGGCAATCAGCAAACACCACAAATGAGGGATTTATTTTTCTGGACACTTGGTTTACCAGCTTACCACTGTGGATACTCCCATCTTAAGAACGGAAGGAGGAGGTAGTATTTACAGCACCTGGCACATGGTAACCTCTCCCAAAAAACTGCTGTTATTCTACACACACTCTCAACAGTGCAAATGTGATGATCCCAGAACACCTCTTGAGTTTAAAGATAACAAAGTTACAGGCCCCTAAAGAACTCACAGGCCATCAGCCTCACAGACATCTGCAGACACCCACCTCCATGGTGAATCTGCCCCGTCACTCTCACTGTCTAAATCACTCCAGGATTCATACCCGGGAGCACAAAGAGGAAAGTCGTCTGGAGCTGGACCCTGAAAATTGGGTGAAGACTCTTCCCCTCCACCAAACCAGGCCCAGGGTCTCCTCCCTCACCCCCCGACTCCAACACACCCAATGACACCCTGGGACCTAATGCCGGGAGGCCATTCACGGGAGGTGGGCAAATGCAGGGACATCTGCTGGAAACCTGATCTCATTCTCAGATTTGACATTGTGAGGACTTTCTGTTGTTGTCTTCATGAGGAATCATTTGCTAAAGAAGGCATTTTGTGGGAATCCGATTTCAAGTCAGATAACCTGGGCTCCAGCCAGCCAGTGACTAGGCGTGTGGAAGTCGAAGTCATTTTCTCTTCTCTGTCATAGGCAGTGATTGCTTTGGCAACAGATGAGATCATCACGCTGTGAAGGAGTGCTCACTCCGGGCTGGACCCTCCACTCGGTGCTTTGCAGGGCCCACAGCCGCAAAGCAGGACTGGAGTGTGGATGCCAGGGCCGGGGTGCAGATGAGAATAGCAGGTAGATGTCGGTGCTGCCTGAGGTCTGGCCGCCTCACCCAGACTGCGCCTCTGATTCCATGCACAACCTCTGCCTTCTCCCGGGCCCCCATGCCAGCCCCGCTCCCACCACTCGTTCTCCGAGCATGGGGTCTGTGGCCCACACAGTCTTCAAGGCAAACTGACAGAAGAGCAGAAGATCAAACACTGCATGTTCTCACTCATAGGCGGGTGTTGAACAATGAGAACACATGGACACAGGGAGGGGAGCACTACACACTGGGGTCAGTTGGGGGGAAATAGGGGAGGGACGGGGGGGTGGGGAGCTGGGGAGAGATAGCAAGAGGAGAGATGCCAGATGTAGGTGATGGGGAGGAAGGCAGCAAATCATACTGCCACGTGTGTACCTATGCAACAATCTTGCATGTTCTTCACATGTACCCCAAAACCTAAAATGCAATAAAATAAATAAATGGAAAAAAAAAAAAGAATGTCCAGGCATTTGTTTCTGACGTGGAATGCGTAGTTATCTGTGGTATTGTTTCTTTTATTACATCAGTTTTCCTGCTTTTGTTGGTTTTTAACGAAGGTCTAGCACAGGTCCTAAAGGAACCAGAGACACTGAGTCAAGGGTTAGGAGCTTGGTGGGCAGGGAAATCACACACAACACTTGTGCCAGCCTCCAGGTGGATGCCACCAGCCCTGCTTCACAAACGAGGGTGCTGTGCTGGCATCCATCCCTCCACAGAACCCGGAAGAGCTTTCATCCAAAAGCATCTAGAAGTTAGATTTTTCTTCTCAAGCTCTGAGCATTTTGAGCCACCGAGTAAAGTCTTCATGGCTGGGCACGGTGGCTCATGCCTGTAATCCCAGCACTTTGGGAGGCTGAGGTGGGCAGATCACCTGAGGTCAGGAGTTCAAGACCAGCCTGACAAACATGGTAAAACCCCATCTCTTCTAAAAATACAAAATTAGCCAGGAGTGACGGTGCACGCCTGTAATCCCAGCTACTTGGGGGGTTAAAGCAGGAGAATTGCTTGAACCTGGGAGGCAGAGGTTGCAGTGAGCCGAGATCTTGCCATTGCACTCCAGGCTGGGCAAGAAGAGCAAAACTCTATCTCAAAAAAAAAAAAAAAAAAGACGTCACACAGTGCCTACATTCTTGCATTCAGCATTTAACACTCACCCAGCACGTGGCTCTCCAGAAGTCAATGGCTCCACCAAAGGCCAAGGTGCAGTGTGAGATGTGCCTGGGCACTGGGGTAGCCTCCACTCTGCTCAGCCCAGCTCCTGCTGCCTGTACCGCACCCTCGTATCCATCCTTCTCGCCCCAAGGCTGGCCCACGGTAGCACTCACCTCAAACCTTCATAGCTTCTCATGATAGGGCCAGGAGATCAAGGCAACACAGCTGTGCTCCCTTGCTGGCTAAATGCAGAGACAGGACATCTTTGCCGTTCCCTCAATTACAAATGTCTAAATCACAGATAGTCTAGGCTTCTTCTTTCAATGCCCCTCATGGCAAAGCACACACAGATCTGCTTCCCTCAAGCAAGTCTGCCTGTTTTCAAGACTAGCGGTCCTCTCCCACCTTTCTTTTTGGGTTTTGGTTTTGTTTTGTTTTTGACTTTCAATTCCAGATGAAATGCTCTCAGGTAACATTTGAAGATTTTCAGGACTTAGGATAACAAAGAAAGTCTCAGGAAAGAGCCGTCTATCCCTGGGGCACGGCTTTGGCTTTTTCTTGCCTTCTCTGAGAGCTTTTGCATGTGTGTTTGTGTAGTTGTGGTTTTTGTTTGTTTTTTTTTGTTTTGTTTTTCATTTTGCCACTGAACATAGATGTCCCAGAAATAGACAACCAGAAGCTGTAAAAGTCAGCCAAGTTCCTTTTAATTCTATTTCTTCTTTATTGTAATTTCTGTTCCTTCCACGGCACTAGAAAATTCTGTTTATCTTGACTCTGGATCCACTAAAGACGCTTGCGAACCTCTTTTCTTAGATTTAGATTTGGGTCTCGCTTGGGTCCTTAAGGAATTAGGACTTCTTTCTCAGCCCAGCTTCCAGTGTCTGTGTTTTATCACTGAACACATCTTAAAGTTGTCTCAAGTTTGTCATTTTGCTACCTATTGAGAAGCTCCAGAGGCCCTGTGATACCTCGACTGCCTTCTGTCCAGCTGCACTGCTGCTTAGTCTTGCTTACTCCTCAGCTCTGAGACCGGGGCTCAAGTCCTAGTGTTATAAGTAGAATTTTTGATGCTGCAAAAGAAGTAGCACTCAAATATAAATCTCCTCAACAAGGCAATTTACTTCTACAGAAGGCTGCAGCTCGCAGATGGAACAGTGGCGAGGGCACACCTGGACAAGGAGGGGAAGGGGTCCTTATGCCTGACAGAGGTCACCCCTACTGCTGTGTCATTCCCCTATTGGCTAGGGTTAGACTGCACAGTCTAGTCTAATTCTGATTGGCTATTTTAAAGGGAGCAGGGGTATGAGCTGGAGTGGCAGGGTGGGTAGTTTGGTGGGAAAGATGGTTATGGGCAGGTCAGAGCAGGTAAGCAGGGGTCAAAGCAGGTGAGCAGAGCAGGTGACTGGAGCAGGTGACCTGGATGAGTCAGGACGGGGCAGGGGACCGGGGGAACAGATGTGAACTACTGATTAGAACTGGTGGAAAAGGTTATTTACTGAAACTACAAAGAAGTTAACTTTAAAATAGAGAATTACAGAATAAGAGAGCTGAACATCCTGACACGCTGATTCTTTGAAGAGAAACTTGGGGTTCACTATATCTAACACTAGGAACAGCCCCCAAAAGGGAAATTAGCCACTCCTAATCCTGAAGGAAGAAATGCAGGGCTTTCTTCCACCATCACAAATATCTTAGACAGGAAATGTACCGAGATTAAGGGTTAAAACAAGCCCAGCCAGGACACCTCACCCCACAGCAGCATACTGCCTCTCCCTTATGCTGCAGTTCGTGTGTGCAAAACCCTTTCACACTCATTAGCGTTGGAATCTCATGTAACCCTTCTTATAGGTGAGTCCATTGAGGCTCGTGGTGGCATTTAGTCCATTGTCCTGGATCAGCCAGAGCCATAGGAAATAAAGTTGCGGTTTGTTTCTTCTTTCATTTTAAACCTTCAATTTATTTCTTTAACTGGGTGACATTTGTGGGGTGTCTACTAAGTGTAAAACCCTAGAAAGACACATCAGTTCCTACCACAGGCTTCAAGCTATCATGACCAACTCTGTTCTGCTGACAAACTATGGAGCTAGAAAAACCCTGATAAAAGCTCTTTCTCCTTATTCAGAAATCTCATGCCTTCTTAGAAGGTCAGCTGCATTTTGCTCAAGCATGCAGCACTTGAGAGTCAGAGTACTTTGTTTCCTTGGGGTCTCAGAAGCTCTCCTTTCTGGGGAAGCCTCATTGTTCTAAAAATACGAGGGATGCAGCTTGCCCTAGAGGTGGACCTTCCATCCCCTGAAGATGGCCTTGCTCTAGTAATGTGTGTTTCCTTTGCAAAACCTGGCGCATGAGCTGGCAGGTGGCATCCAGGTTTAATCATTAGCTGCTTGCAGTGTCTTATGTGTGGCCCAGGCCCCAGATGGCTTCAAAAATTCATGAAAACTATCGCAGGCATGCTGTCTTTGATTTCTGACCCCACAAGGAAGCTGTCCCATGCTCTACAGAGTCATTCAGCACATGATCAAGGGTCCAGCCTTGTTCCCAATGGAATAAACCTAGCCAAAGAAAATGAGAGCATCCCATGGGAATGAGAGGCATGGTGTCTGATATCACAGAGACCCAGGAATGTGGGGACTGAGACCTGCCCCCTGCCTTGGCAATCGGGAGGGTCCTGGTGGTTCTTTTGAGTGTAGTCTCTTACTCGGCAAAGGCTCCCCTGTAAAACATCACATTAGTGACAGTGTCCCCTCATCTGCAGGTAACAGGTGCTAACAAGCGATGGAAAAGGAGAAAGAGAACAGAGGGCCATCCAAACGCATTCTTTTTTAACCTTGTCCATTCCAAGTGGATCTTGACCTGCTATCTCCAGACTTCCCTTTGCCCAGTAGGAGCAGGGCCTGGCTGTAGAACGTCATGTTCCTTGGTGTTTACCAGGCAGCGCGCCGTCCAGCTCTCTAGATTCAGCACTGTTTCTATTTTGTTTCTAAGGCTGGGATACATTCTTGCTGTGTGAACAGAACACTCTACTGCCCTTTGCAATTTACACCTGGCTGAAGTTTCTCACATCGCAGTCTATCTGCATCAGAGATCTGTGTTTCCCAGGAAGAAATGAAGACGGGCCTTCAAACACGCTGATACCAGGGTACGAGGGGACGTCCAGGATCACAGCTGGCCCCCAAGTCAGGAAATGCCATCTGGGCCCTGTCCACTCACTCGGGTTGTTTGACAACCTTAGTCTGTGCTTCTGGTCACTCTAGGCATCTGGAAGCCCCTGCGGATTTTCAGAGACCAGAGCTGCCTTTCTCAGCACAGCTGCACACGGGGCAGGCATTTGCCACCCCTGTGCACATGTTTGCAAGGAGCTTTCCATGCGGCCACCTGGCCCACGCTCAGCACTCAGTGCCTGGCTCCATGGCCTTCCCCATGTTCCCTGCCCAGCCCCCCTTGCTCTCGCTCAGCACTCGGTGCCCGGCTCCACGGCCTTCCCCATGTTCCCCACCCAGCCCCCCTTGCTCTTGGCACTTCTTACTCTTAGCAGCCCTTGTCTTTCCTCTCACTTTGGCTGTTTAACGTATAACACCATAGACACCTGCATGTGGATTTTTCTGGCTTTTCTAACTCCAGTATAAATCCCTTCCAGGGCTGGGACAGAGCCTACAGGTTCCTACAGTCCCCTTGGTTCCCCACAGCACACAGCATCCCACAGTCACAGGTCTTCCTACTGTGTCATCAACACCAGCCTGGCTCTGGGGCTAAGAAGTGAACTTTGGGAATGAGTCTCCTCGGGGTTACAGAAGAACCAGGGGCTGTCGTGGATCATGAGGTTTGTTTGAATGTGCCAGGGGCCACCTAGCCAGGATTCCTGGGAACTGAAGCCTCATTTGTCCCCAGGATTTAGCAGCACAGCCACGTTGTGGTGGCCCTGGTGGCTCTGTGGCAGTGTGTCTGCCATGTGTGGGACCCAGCACCTCCCTCTCTATTCCTCTTTCTGCCCACTTTGTTTCTCTCTTCTCTCTTCTCCTCTCCTTCCCTCTCCTTCAAAGCTTCTGCTTAATGCCTTCTCTCTGTATTCCTCTGGGCTTTTGCTACTACTGGCTTCTCTATTTAGCTCACATTCAGACTTCCAGGGAGAGAGGGTTTGACTAGGTGATCCAGCTGCCATCCATATAGAAATCTACTGGGAAAAGCATCATGTCAGGCCACCTCCTAGGATGCTGGTCAGCCTATTGCAGCTAGAGTTTTGGTCAGGTATCCATCTCTGGTCCAACCAGCTGTGATCAGAGTAGCAGGGCCACTGGGGATGAATCAAGGCAACTGATCCTGGAAGATCCCTCCAAAGCATGGCTGACCCTGGTGCCCAAGGTCTCATGAGGATGCAGAGCAGCCGCCTTGACATACAGTGCTTCTCCACCTCCCACAGAACGACAGATCCAAGATTCCTAAAGGCTCTTCTTCAGGTGACATAGCTATCAGTAGTCATCCAAGGCTGACTCAAATCTGCACAGTAACAAGATTTCTGTACATTATAGGTGTTTTCCATCACTGTCCATTCTTTAACTAATGCACTCTTCCAACTTAGCATTTCATTAATGAAGTGGAAATATCTTCCTTCCCTCATTCATTCATTCATCCAATCACTTACCAAGCATGCACTGAGGAATTATCGTATGTCAGACATCGTGCTAGGGCCTGAGGATACACAGATCAAGAAAACACAGCTTCTATCTTCAAAGACCCAGAAATAGAGTGAAAGGGCTTACACTACATTGGTTTGCACTGAGTTCATCACTCTCCCTTCTGGTGAGGGTGTGGGAATGTTGCAAAAGCTGGCACAATTATACGTAGAAACTAAGTACAAAGTGCCCAGATGACTCTTAGTCAGGACCCTCCTGCGATATCATAAACATCACATTTAGAGGAGAACTGGTCCCTGGAGTTGGAGCATCCCGGAGCAACTGAGTTCCTTACAACCTCACAGTCTGCCGGGTCTGCTAAGCCAAGAAGCTGCTCACACTTCTCATGCCTCAGCAAGTGCCTTCCTCTAAACACAGGAATGTCGAACCTTGCTCTTGATTCCCAGGGTGCTCTTACATGCGAGTGTGAAAATAGGCACATAATACTGATAACAATAAGCGTCCCACCTCGTGCTTGCTCTCCCTGGTCCCAGTGTCAGCACAGAGAGAGATGGGAATGAGCCGGGGCTCCTTAGCAGTTCAGCAGGTAACACTTCCCATGTTTTGCTAATAAAATGCTCAGCAGTCCAGGACAGTGCATGCTACAGCCACATGGTGAATTATTTTAGGCATAAAATAGTCCAATGAGAGATTGGAGAAGTAGCAGATTCTCATGAGATTAAGGACAACAGCTACTGCATTTCTCTCTGTGTTTGGCCCTCTCTTGCTTTCTTTTGGCCTTGCTTAAGCAAAAAAATAAAAATAAAACCATTCCTTTAGCACCCTCAAAAATATTCCCTACTTTATTGTTTAGTCATTTTTTCAAAAGGACATCATGAAACCCAAATGCATATGGGATTCTCTCATTTCAGAGGTCTTGTAGTTTGTGTAGTCAATTTTGTTAACCTTAACATATAACAAAGGATTTTGAATGTGTAACCAGATAGCAATTTCAGGCAGTCTCCCATTCTTACCAAGTCTTAGTTTCTAGTAATAATATTGCATTTTTTATTATTATTATCCTTTAAGTTCTGGAGTACGTGTGCAGAACATGCATGTTTGTTACATAGGTATACATGCACCATGTTGGTTTGCTGCACCCATCAACCCATCACCTACATTAGGTATTTCTCCTAATGCTATCCCTCCCAAACCCCCCCATCCCCAACAGGCCCCAGTGTGTGATATTCCCTTCCCTGAGTCCAGGTGTTCTCATTGTTCAATTCCCACTTATGAGTGAGAACATGTAGTGTTTGGTTTTCTGTTCTTGTGTCAGTTTGCTGAGAATGATGGTTTCCAGCTTCATCCGTGTCCCTGTGAAGGACATGAACTCATCCTTTTTTATGGCCGCATAGTGTTACATGGTGTATATGTGCCACATTTTCTTTATCCAGTCTATCATTGATGGGCATGTGGGTTGGTTCCAAGTCTTTGCTACTGTGAGTAGTGCTGTAGTAAATGTACGCGTGCATGTGTCTTCGTCGTAGAATGATTTATAATCCTTTGGGTATATACTCAGTAATGGGATTGCTTAGTCAAATGGTATTTCTGGTTCTAGATTTTTGAGGAATCACCACACTGTCTTCCACAATGGTTGAACTAATTTATACTCCCACCAACAGTGTAAAAGCATTCCTATTTCTTCACATCCTCTCCAGCATCTGTTGTTTCCTGACTTTTTAATGATCACCATTCTAACTGGGGTGAGATGGCATCTCATTGTGGTTTTGATTTGCATTTTTGTGTTTCTTTAATGACCAGTGATGATTAGCTTTTTGTCATGTTTGTTGGCTGCATAAATGTCTTCTTTCTATGTGGCTTTATGCTCTGCTACTGAAAAAACAGCTTTTTAAAAAAAAAAAAAAAAAAAAAAACTTGTAAATCCAGATGTTTTGTCCTGCAGATAAAGGTTCAGATCTGTGACTTTTTAGCCCAGCTCTGACCTGTTATAAGATGTTTTGCAAGATAGTTCATTTGCACTGGCTTGGAGCTTTCTTGGCGACAGTGCAAGGCAGGCTGGGTAGGTATGAGTGCTGCCCTTTGACAAATGTCATGAACCCTGGCACTTTGGCTGCAGAAGCAACACCTTGTCCTTATCTCCATGCAGCCTCAATAGATTATGTCCCTGAGTTAGAGGACATACTTGAGACTGTTTTTCAACCTCCAGGATCTTTTAGATTCAGTCTTTAAGCTAATAGAGTAGAAGTCCCTTCGGATCATGACCCCAAACATAACTTTCCTAATTCCTTGCTATAATTCTTAACCACATGTGCATGATGTGCTTCAACATGCAGCCCCCTTTACACTGCAGTCTAAATCCTCTTGGAAAGGGTGCAGGACAGCCACGACATGCTCACTTTGTCTCCACGGCACAGAAGACAGCTGGGCTCCAGACATGGCTGCCATACAAGTCCCATCTCATGCCATCTAGTGACAAATCCAGTCCAGGTGGATTCACTGAGCAGTCCCTATGGGGCTCCCTCCATGGCAGCCCCTTCTGTCCACAGGCAGATGGTATGTCTTCAGGCCATGCTGGTGCTTGCCTGGCCTTACCCACGCATACTTCATTCTCTGCTCACCTATTTCCCAAGCACAGTTGCTCCTGGCTGTGCTACGGGCACACACCTGGCTTCCTCAAAGTGATGCCAATGCTACTTCCTCCTGCCTCTCTGTGAGCAAAGATGCCCTCGAGACCAGCTAGGAGGAAGTCTGCATACCTGTGGCTGTTACCCAACCTGACACCTGAAAACAACTCTGTGCTCCAACTCAGAAGTTAGAAATTGACCTATACTGCCTAAAATTAGTGTCTCCCATCAAAAAGTATGCATGTGTAGGTGTGTTTATTATATATAAACATGCACATTGTACACATATACACACATCGTGTAGATAGACATATACATGTAGATGAAATGTGAGCGTTGAATATCCACTGCCTACTCTGGGTTGATAGCGCTGGTAAGACAGCACAGTGCAAAGACCTCTCTGGAACACCTCATATGTAGGTCTCGCCCATGGTTTTATTCCCGGACTCTTCCTTTGTCATTGCAGCTTCCTGGGCTCCCAAGTTTTCCGGGGATAAAACCTCCATGGGGAAACTCAGACCCCGCTAGGTTTGTCCTTTGTGCTGCAGAGCCAAGTATGAATTTGTATAAAGTGAACAAAAAGTAAATTCCGAGCTCCTGGAGCAGCTGACAAACCTCCACAAAGCCCGTTGTGGAAGACCCAAGCAGCTGCTGGAAGAACCTGAGGCTTGGAAGCTTTCTGCTGAGACCAGGCCCTTTGGCTTATGAACTCTTCACTTCCCATCACCAGAATTCTTCATATTGTCACATGCCCACCGACACAAAACCAAGCTCTCAGTCAATAGAAAACACTGTTAAGATTTCTAGAGATGGATTCCTGACGTCCATTTCTGAAGTCTTCTCTCCTGCCATCCACAAAGCCATGGAGCCCAGTCCACACCACCCACTCCCGCCCTGTTCCAAACACAACTGAAAACTCATCTCTTTATGAGCTTGCTCTGACAAGTGCAATTCTGCAGCAATTAACATATTCTTTTAGAAAAATCTTGATGAGCAGAGCAGCTGTGAATCTGCTCACCACCCTCAGGTGCAAGATACATCACAACACTTAATTTTCGTAGATCCAATTAAACTGGCTCTGAGCACCTGCTGTCCAGGGTTGGAAGCTGTCATGTTTCCACCATTACTGAGGGACACCACCCCTCCCTCGGGTTGTATAAATGGCCCTAGAGACTTACACTGTCCATAAAACGTGGGGAGAGGTTTCTGGTCTTGCTTCTGACTAAGTCTGCACAACCCATTGCAAGCCACAAGCTTGTGGGTACATTTCCTCTATATCCAGAAAAGCCATGAGACCATTACTGTGTCTCCAAGGTCTCAGCCCTGTGGCTTAGTCTCCAGGCACCCCCATGTCACCCTGCATTAGTTTCCTAACACAGCAGGAACAAACTTACCATAAACTTGGAGGCTTAAACAACACAAAGGTGTTATCTAACAAGTCTGCAGGTTAGAAGTCTAACACAGGTCTCACTGGGCTGAAATTGTTTGCAGCAGGACTGCATTACTGCTGCACCTTCCAGGGGAAAATCTGTTTGCTTGCCTTGCCATCTTCCAGAGGCTGCCCACATTCCTTGCCTCAGAGCCTCCTCCTCCACCTTCAAAGCCAGCACCATGGGCTGAGTCCTTCTCACATTGCCATCTCTCTCGTTCTCCTTCCCCTGCCTCCTTCCCCCACTTAAAAGGACGTTTGTGATGGCACTGGGCTTCCCAGATAATCCAGGATAATCTCCCTAGTTGACGGTCAACTGATTAGCAACCTTAACTCCACCTGCAACCTCAATTTTTCTTTGTATAGTGGAACATATTCACAGATTCTGGAGATCAGAAAACCCAGCTCATTTCGGCAGGTCTTAGGGGCCTCTCCGTTTCCCTAGTAAGGCCTCTGCCAGCTTTTCCTAACAAAAATCTCAGTTTCATCCCTTTGAAGCAAGCCAGTGCTTTGCCTACCACAGCCAAGGCTTTGGGAAACAAAAGACCTTTAAAGAATCTCCCCTAAGGCGAGGCACAAATCCCTTCTGGCCCTCTCCAGAGGGGGCAAATAAAACACCTGCCCATTTTGGGGTGGGAAAAGACAGATAATTTCTCAGTCATCCTTCCTACAATTGTGTCTTTGTGACTGCTGAACCCTGTCAGGGCACCTTTTCCTCTGCCTCCATTCCCCTTCCTCCATGCATGTGTGGGCCTGGGACGACATCCTGTACTTCTGGAAGCTTCCAGCAGGGCTCACGCAGTGCTCTGCATGCACATTCAAGTGTTCCACTGATCTTGCACCTTATGAACGAGGCTCCAAAAGTCAGCAAAAATATAGGCGAATAGAAGGCTTTGCCATCAATTCCAGTAGCCAACAACATCCTGTAGCTCAAGCACTTAAAACTTTTGCTTGGGATTTATTTGGATGGTGTGCTAGAGCTCAAAAGAAAAAAGCCACTGAGCAGGCAGAGTGGATAAAGGACAACTTAGGGAGTGTCTAGAGGTTATAGACTCGCATTTTAAATGGACAGTCTCAAAGGATCTGAAATTACGTATTCATTGATTCAAGAAAAATGCCTTGAGCTTCTGTCATAGGCCCTCAGTGATTACTTCTTAATATTGTCAGTAATATTTCTACATACTTTGCTTCCATTCTCATGCCTCCTGTTTATCATCCCTCAAAGATTTTTGTGGAGAGTCAAATGTTATATTCATGAAAATATTATATTCTTGAAAATCCATGAGGGGCACTGTCTTAGTGCTGGGTTTAAGATTGCAGGAGACCTCATGTTGTCTTTCGCTTTTCCACTGTTTAATCAGAGGGGAGTTACTCAGAGTCAAGTGAATATCATGGAGAATACAGCTTTGAAGGTCAAACACCCTGGGCGAGTTATGGAACTTTCCAGAAACTCCTCTTCCCTATCTTAACAATGGTGATAAATCTGTTCACAGCCTTTTGGAGAACACTGAATTATACACAGGACACACTCAGTAAACACCCCACTTCTCCTCCCCTCCACCTTAGAGATAGATCCAAAGCCCCCCCAGATCCCCAGACAGCTGGAAGAATGAAGGAAGTGGGCTCTCTTGAAACCCCATGATTTGTTACTCTGTCCCCCAGGTCTGGATTGTCCCTGCACCTTTGATTTGCAGCCTAAGAACTCCTACTCCTGCTTTCCTTAACTTGCTCCCACCTCACCCAAGATGGTCAGTCCACCATCTCCCCATTCCCATCTGCTATGGACTGAGCTATGTCCCCCATAAATTCGTATGTTGGCACCCTAATCCACCACGTGATGGCATTCAGAGTTGGGATCTTTGAGAAGTAATTGGGTCATAAGGATGGAACCCTCTGGATGGAGTCAACACCCTTATGAGGGAGACCACAGAGAGCTTACTGTCTGCCACGTGGGCATGAAGAGGCGGCCTCCTGCAAGCCAGGAAGAGTGCCCTCATCAGGAACAGAACCTGCTGGCACCTTGAGGCTGGCTTCCCAGCCTTCAGAACTGTGAGAAACAAATGTCTGTTATGTAAGCCATCAGCCAGTGGTACTTTGTCATGGCTGCCCCAACTAACACACTGTGGCCCTGGAATCGCCTCCACTGCCCTGGTGGAATGTATGTGCTCCTGTGTTTTCTTCGAGGCTGTAAGCCTTGAGGGCAGGGGCTGCATCTTTATTCACCCAGGTACCCGGCTCTAACCACAGGATCTGGCACGTAGCAGGTGTTCAGTGTTTATAAACTGAACTGGAGTCTGCCTACTATCCTGTTTTGTTTGCCTTTGCTGCCGTAACAAATTACTGAAAATTGATTGGACTAATCACAAATGCATTAACTTAAGATCCTGGAGGTCAGAAGTCCAGCAGGAGTCTCCCTGGGCTTAAGTCAAGGTGTCAGCGGGGCTGTGTTCCTTTCTGGAAGCTCTGGGGGAATTCACTTCCTTTCCTTTCCCAGCTTCTAGAGGCCACCTGCACTCCTTGGCTCATGGTCTCCTTCCCACATCTTTAAAACCATCAACCATGCCCAGGCACGGTGTCTCACCTGTGTAATCCCAGCATTAGGGGAGGCCAGGGCAGGAGGATCACTTGAGCTCAGGAGTTTGAGACCAGCCTGGGTAACAGAACAAGATCTCATCTCCGGAAAAAAAAAATCAAAAAATTAGATGAGTATGGTATTGCACACCTGTGGTCCCAGCTACTCAGAAGGCCGAGGCAGGAGGATCACTTGAGCCTGGAAGGCCAAGGGGCTGCCAAGAGCCCTAATTGCACCACTGAACTCTAGCCTAGGCCACAGCAAGACCCTGTCTGTCTAAAACAACAACAACAAAGAAAAAACAGCAACGTTGGGCTAAGTCCTTCCTATGCTACTATCTCTCTGGTTCCCTCTCTTCTGCCTCCCTCTCCTTCTTATGCTATTGTCTCTCTGGCTACCTCTCTCTTCTGCTTCCATCTTCCACTTTTAAGGACCTAGGATAAGCTTCCAGCTGACTGACAACCTTCATTCCTTGACATGTAACATGCATATCCACAGGATCAGGATGTGGGCATTGTTGGGGCCATTATTCTGCCTACTGCATGCCACATAAAGAGATTTGAAAATCACCTGCATCCTCATTTGTGATTCCTGCAACTTAGTGAAATTCTAACATACTCTCCCTGTTGCCATCCCTATGATACATACTCCAAATAAGCCTGGTCTCTAGACTGCAATATCTCGGGAACATCTGAAAAACATTGCATAGGAGATAAATTACCAGGCCTGCCAAGCTTGAGTTATTGCTCGCTGATCCTTAGTTCAGCAACCACTTGATCTCCACTTCTCTCACTTGAATTATTACTCTCAGTGAAAGATGGCATTTGGGGAAAGGCTGTGGAATAAGAAATCTGCTAGTGCTATTGCCCCTCTCTCCTCCTCCGAAGAGGACATGGCTTGGTGGGTTGGCAATCCCAGAGGAGACCCATTCCTAACCTGAGCTTTTCTATGTCTGGACAGCTCATTCTTTCTGCTTCCAGTGCATTCCGAATCATCTGCATTCCTTCCCAGTCACCTCTCAATCTTCTCTCGTCCGAAAAAAGTAGATACCCATGCTATCTATTATTGATAGAGTAGTATGGCTCCCTTACTGATTTGGGGAACAGTGAATTTTTCTCCAAAAAGTTCAAAACATTTTCATGAATATAACATTTTACTCCCCACAAAAATCTTCATGGGATTATAGACAGGAGGCATGAGAATGGAGGCCAAGTATGTAGATGTATTACTGAGAATATTAAAAAGTAATTACTGAGGGTTTTTTTAATGGTGTAAGTGGTTTCCCCATGGAAAGTAGGTGTTTGCATCTTCTGTCTAGTACTATCATAGTCTTTTTTTTTTTAGCTTCTGTAACAGAATACCACATATTGGGTAATTTCTAATGAGCAGAAATGTATTTCTCACAGTTCTAGAGGCTGCAAGTCTAAGATGGAGGAGTTGGAATCTGGAGAGGGCCTTCTTGCTGTGTCATTTCATGACAGAAGGTGAAAGAGTAAGAGAGCGTGAGAAAGGAGAAAGTAAGAGAAGGGGCCAAACTCATTCTCTTATGAGGAGCCCACTCTCTCAATAGCGGCATTAATCCACTCATGAGGGGGGAGCCCTCATGCTTAATCACCTCTTAATTAAAGAGGTTCCACCTCTTAATACCATCACAGTGGCAATTAAATTTCACATGAGTCGTGGAGAAGACAAACATTCAAACCATGAAAAGTACCCAAAAATCAACCTGACATACAGTCAGCATCTACAGATATATATGTATCACACATGCACACACACACATATACATACACACACATACACATACACATGCACACATATACATACATACATATGATTGCATCCACCTAGCATTTATTCAGGCAGTGTCTCCTGAGCCTCCACTGCATTTCAGGCACCAACACAGACCCTGGGCTGGGGACAAAATTAGTAACGCATAGTTGCTTACCTTGAAGATTCAGGGTCTATCAAGGCAGAGACATGGAAGCCAGCCACTGTCACCCCGTGGGCTGGGTGCTGCCCTGGAGGCAGGCACTGGGTGGTGAGGACAGAAACTAAACATACTGGGAGCTCTCTGGCAGGCTTCCAGGGGAGGGTAAGTCTGAACTGAGTCCTGGGGATTTCAGTGGGCTATGGGGGCTGAGGAAGAGCCTGGGAGACAATAGAGGCAACATGTGGGCACACATTTGCAGGAAGAAGCACAGTCCTTAGAGAATTCCGAATTCCTTCAAGCACAGAGAAAAGATGCAAGGTTTGGATGAAGAGGACACCACCAGGGGCCAAGAGAGCCTCGCTGGGAGCCTGGACTTCATCAGCAACCACTGAATGATTTAAAGCCGGACAAGACCTGATGGGATCTGAATTAGAGAGAGCTGACTCTGAAGCTCTGTGAGAAATGAAGTGGATATTGGCAAGACCGGAGCAGTGATCTAGATTTGGTGACTGCTGCGGCAACCCTGATAAAAACTGATGAGTGCTACAGAATGCTCTCTAGAGAGGATGATCACTCATGTATGAATGTGTCAGTGCACAAACAGATCTCTGAAAAGACTTTCCTGGAAATGTTAACAATGGTTACCTCTTGTGGCAGGGTACAGGGTGGTTTTTCTTTTCCGTATTTTTCTGGGTTAATTAAAATGTTCTCCATGAGTATATACCATTTTTATAATCCAGAATAACAAAAAAAAAAATGGTTTCTTGTTGTTAATTAAAAACTGACCCCGAGATTGAATGCACAAATGGACCGTGGCCAACCATGTATAAAAATAGCACTTGGACCCACAGCCTGCAGCCACCTGCCCAGGAAACCAATTGCTTTTCTACAATAAACAACCCAGGAAGCCAGCCTATGTTAAGTCAGACTTGCAAGAAACCAGTTTCACTCCAGGAAGCTAAACAATAACTTCTATAATAATTGGCCCAAATGACCAGAACTTGGTTAATAACCAAATTTCCCTTATTTTTGGTCCTACTTCCAACTTAGGGCCAATTGGAGAAAGTCCAAGATGCTCCTTCATCAATCACATCAGATGCCCATTTCTAGGTAGCTCACCTGCAGCTTCCCTCAGATGACAGCTTCCATCAGAGCACGTCTGAGGTCTTCTTTCTTTTCCAGCATGAAGCTTTCCCACTCCCCTGCCTACCTTTGCTTTTGCCAAATGCATGTGATGGTCCCTTGCTATAGCACGTTCTGAATCAGTAGCCTCCACTTTCCTCACTTGGTTGATTTTCACTTATTTCCACAACCCAAAGAGTTCTGGTGCCTTGGGGACGGTAAAGAGGGATCATAAGGAAAGGCTTTTAGGAAAAGGAAGTCACAGGACTTGGCATCTGTTGGCAGCAGGATGAAAGATGGAGATGCAAAGATGCCTCTGGGTGCTGGCTTAGAGTTGTGGGCTGGTGCTGGTGCCATGCACAGAGCCCTGCACAGGAGGGAACACATGGAAAAGGTCTGAGCTGGGGCCTTGCAGAACAGAAGGAACCATCATCAGGTGAAAAGGATGCTTAGAAAAGGAACTCTGGAGGTATGGGCAAGGCTAGTTATCAAGAAGGAAAGGAGACGAACCCCAGGGCTGGCAACCTCTGGAGGCATGTCTCTGCCTTGATCACAACCCTGAGTCTAAAGAGGCCAAGGGAAGAAACCAGACAGAGCTGCAGGAGAGAGGGGCCTATGGTTGTAGGAAAAGGAACACAGCGCATTTTAACTCAACCCATCTTAATAGAAAGTTTCCATTCTCCTGCTTTTTCAGTGTCCCACCAGAACCTCCCATGAGCTAAGCCCAACAGGACGCCAGAGACATAAGACCAAGTACATCCAGAAAGGTCATTCTCCTGGGCTGCAGAGAGAGTCCAGAGGGCATGGGGAGGCTCTTCAGGGACAGATAGAGAATATCTAGTCCAGACTGTATGGGAATAACCATCTCTGTCTTGAAAAATGTTTATTTTGAGGTTATTACAGGAAATCCATGTGGAAATGTCTTGCAAGCAAGTCAATATGGCAGCATTGAGGGAAAGATCTGAGCTAGAGAGCTAGATGAGGAAGTCACCTAGGTACAGGGAGAGCTTCATCCACAGATGACCTTTCCCCAAGAAAGAGTGGGAGATAAGACAAGAAAGAGGGTGAGGACAAACCGTGGGGAACCCCCAACATTCAAGGGGACAGGCAGAAGAGGAAGTCAGGAAGTCACTGGGAAGGAGAATTGGTCAGAGATCTAGAGCCAACATCTGGAGTGGTTATCAGATTTGCAGTCATACTCTTCAGCAGCAAACTCTGCCAGTCAGTTAGGCAAAGGTCTAAACCCAAAGGCATAGACTCAAACCAAAGCCAAATCATGCTATTCAGGTTTATGGTCCTTGAGCCTCCAGGGACAGGGGAATGGCAGAAGAGTGTCAATGAAAAGAGTCAAACTCTGTAAAATATTTGAAGAGATTTATTCTGAGCCAAATATGAGTGGCAATGGCCCATGATAGCGTCCTCAGGAGGTCCTGGTAACATATATGTGCCCAAGGTGGTCAGGGTACAGCTTGGTTTGATATATTTTAGGGAGACATGAGAGGTCAATCAAATACATTTAAGAAATACATTGGTTCAGTCCAGAAAAGGGAGACAACTCAAAGGAGGAGAAGGTTCCCGTTTATAGGTAGTTTCTCAATTTTTTCTGCTCGACAGTGGGTTGAGTTTACTTAAAGACCTGGGATCATTAGAAAGGAAATGTCTGGCTTGCGATAGAGGTTGTGGAGACCAAAGTTTAATCATGCAGCTGAAGCCTCCAGGTAGCAGGATTGTAAATGATTCTTATCAGACTTCGGGTCTGTGTTGATGTTCACTCTGGAGGGATATAATGAGGTGTGTCTGATCCCCAGTTCCCATAATTCCTGAACCAGTCTCTCAGGTTAAATTTTAGGACTGCCCTAGCCAAGGAAGAAGTCCGCTCAGATGGTTGTGGGGCGTTCAGATTTTATTTTTGGTGTGCAAGAACTACTGGTTTGGAATAGTGCTGGGCACAGCATTTGCACTTCCTTGGGCACATGTGTTAAGCTAGTCCCAGCGAGCTTCCTCCACAAGCCACAATGGAGTAGTGGGCTTGGCGGAAAACAGCAGGGGACTGGCGATGTTGCCGCAGGTGCTTCAAAGCTGGGACCATGATTCGTTTCTTCTGCCCTGGGTAACAACACCTGATCCTTTTTTTTCTTTTTTCTTTTTTCAAATCTGAATAATTGTTCATGAACCAAAGTTTTTAAATAAATAAAATGAATATTTACCCGAGCCAACAGACACACTTCCTTCTCCCAGTTCACTTTTCCCATTTGCAAATGCCTGTTTATTCAGGAGCTTTTCTCCCTCCCTCCCTCTTCAGCCCATCGCGCGTGGCATCAACATAAGACACTGTGAATCTCAAGCTTCTCCAATCAGGCACAAATTGGGTTATTAGTGGTGTGCAGAAAGCTGACACAAGCTTGCTTGGCCTTGAAAAACATGAAAAAACTGAACCAGCTGGCTAAAGTGGCCACAGCTCCCAAACGAAGAGGGAAAATGTTTACACACATTTGTCAGCAATTCCCCAACCCTTTTTTGATTAGTTGTGTTCAGTACCCTTATTATATTACATTGTGAAGTCTTATTAATTTTTTCCCAATTACAGAGCCCTCAACTCCTTCCATGTCAAAAAGGTTAAACTCCCCTAATAAGCAGCCCTTTCTTCTGACTTAAGCCAACCAAGGGACTGCCTTTTCTATCAGTTCTATTTCCAATATGTTAAGAGCAGGCATTCCTCAGTACTGGATGTTCTATAACAGCCCTGCCCAACGGAAATGTAATGCCAGCCACCTGCATAATCTTGGTTTTTTTCTTTTTCTTTTTTTTTTTTTTTTGAGATGGAGTCTCGCTCTGTCACCAGGCTGGAGTACAGTGGCATGATCTTGGCTCACTGCAACCTCCACCTCCTGGGTTTGAGCAATTCTCCTATCTCAGCCTCCCAAGTAGCTGGGACTGCAGGTGTGTGCCACCACAGTCAGCTAATTTTTGTATTTTTAGTAGAGACCAACGAAGTTTCGCCATGTTGGCCAGGTTGGTCTCGATCTCTTGACCTCATGATCAGCCTGCCTCAGCCTTCCAAAGTGCTGGGATTACAGACATAAGCCACCGCGCCTGGCCTCATAATCTTAAATTCCGTGATAGGAACACTTAAAAGGAAAAAATAAATAGGTGAAATTAAAATATTTATTTATACCACCAGATCCAGATATTAAAAGCCCAACATGTAATTGATATGACAATTATTAATGGGATATTTTACTTTTACATTATTAGTCTTCAAAATCCCGTGTGTGTTTTACACTTACTGCACACCACCAGCCAAATTTCATGCTGGTAGCTGCTGTATTGGCCAGCACAGGTTCGCGAGAGACTAGGAGCTTTCTCTCCTCTCCTCCGGTGACTGACACAAAATTCTCTCTGCAGAAGTTACTCATTTTTTTCCAGATAATCTTACCCTTCAGCCCATCCAAGGAGGAACTTGCAGATTAAAGAGGATTTTTTTTTGTTTGTATGTATCAAAAAATTATTAGGGGGTATTGATGCTAGGAGGGGAATTACCCAGCACTGAATCCATCAGATCTTACTGTGTTTTCAACAGCGTTATCCAAGTCAAGGCAGGGCCCATTAAAAACACACACATAAACCAAATCTCTTCTGGTCCAGCTGAGAATATGTTTAAAGAACGTTTCTTGGGGCTCAGGGAAAAGGGTACAAATAGAAATGTTAAAGCTAAGACTGGGAGCACCAGCATCTTTGAATTTATGATATGAGCCAGAATTTTGCAGAACTGGATAAAACATGACTTCTCAAGGACACATCATTCGCAAATGTGGAGTTCTGCAGGCAAGGTGAAGTTGAGAGAAGAGTACAGATTTCTATTTTTCCCTAAAAAAGAGCAGATGTGATTACTTCAGTGTACGTACTTGTGTTGAGAATTCAATCAAGTGACTTTAAAGAAATCAAATAAACCTTTGTTGGAGAAGGCAAGAATGATTCAGGGGGAAGCGGAGCAAAGCACACAGGCAATGCCAATGTGCCCCAGGGGAGAGGCACAGAAGCAGGAGAAAATGTAATTTTAAAAGGACTAGATCCCAAGTGCATGAAACCTAAACAGCATTGCAGCAGACAAGCCACAGGGCAGGGAAGCACAGGCCGTTTGTAATCTATGAGCTATTAATAAGTTAACCCCAGGAGACACAGAACACCAAATGGGGCATCATACTTAGCCCCCAGGGCTGCCTGTCTCCATGGCCTATGCTGGCTGGCTGTGTGAGCAGAGACTCAAAAGAGTTCACAATCTCACTGTTAAAAAAAAAAAAAAAAATAGTGTGAGCATTGAGCAAATACCGCCCTGCAAGGTACTGGAAGTCACTGTCCTGAAACCCATCATTCCACCGAGGCTTCCTCAAGAGCTGGCCAGGTGCAGAGCTTGGTTTGACCCCAGGGAGAAGCCCAGAGTTTTCATCCTTTTTACCAAATGCATCTCAACAGCAAATCCTTCTATCTCCTTCCAAGCTCACTCACTGTGGCCTTAAAATACAGACTCCACGAATGTTGAACCAGAATGTCTTTGGGTTCCTAGACGGGGCCATTGCAGGGTTATACAAGATCATGGGGCAGGAATCTGCCCCCTTCTGTGCAGCAACTGTCCGAAACCAGGGTACATGGTTTGGTGAGCAGAGAACCAGCAGGGAGCGTTTGTGGCTCAGACTCTGTCCCCAGAAACCCTGTCCCCAGAGACCATTCAGGCCTCACCTCAATAGACTGACTGGGCAGGAGGGAATCAAGTCCCCTTTCCAGATATTTTCCTTCCAGGATGGAAGACTTGATTGGAGATTAACTATGATCAGAGCTGCCTAAAGATACTGCAAGGTTATTGCTAGGAAAATTTTTGCTTTCAGCAAGATGATCTTGGAAAAATAAACAAACGCCAGCAGAGAAATCACCCTCTTGACTTTCCTGCTGCTTCATTTTACAAATGCAGCTAATTTTGCAAGAGAAACACTGCCACCCAAGCGAGAGAGAAAGGAAAATGCAAATATTGCCAGTGTCTGCTGAAAATCCACCAAGTAGTTCAGGTTAAAGTAGGAATCCCCTCAAGGAATGAATGACTGATAAGCACAAATCCGGTTTACTTCTGGCCACTCTAACCCCACATGAGATGTTCTCCTGTAGCACACATACCCAGAGACAGGCAATATGGAACAGGTCTTCTCTTGCCATTGGGCGCCAACACACAGTGAGGACCTCAGGGAAAAAACAAGCTGTGTTGTATAAGAAGCCTCTGCAGTTCCCCCCGTAACGTATTAATACAGCACAGGAAAAGAACATTGCACAATAGAAAAGAAAGTCCAATTTCACAAAAGGAAAAGCATTGTGCCCCCAACGTAATTTGTTAGGAGACTCATGTCGAGAAAAAAGCACATTGTCCCCCAAGTCAACTGCAAAAGCCCAGCGCAGCAACTGGTGTCTAATTTGCATAACGGTATTATTAAGGATGGTGCCTCCTGGAGGGTGACCGTGAAATGCTGAAGTCAGTTGGAGCTCATAGGCATTCATCACAGTCACCAGTTATTAATGGCTTGCCAGATGTTCCAGCCTGGCTTCAAGCACAGTTGTTGGTGCTGCAGACTGTAGAGGTGAACAGCACCTCAACAGGGCTGGGGTTAAGGGGGTGTCCAGGCTCATGGGAGAGTCCCCTGCGTCCTGCCTCCCTCTCTCCATCTCCCCATGGGGACAGTGGTTCTGGGTGGACATGCCACCATGTGTTATCTCTCAGCTGTCTATCCCGCACACCCCTGTTCTCAGGCTTAGGCAGATGAAGGCACGTGACCTTCCAGAGGTGTTGGATTTCTATAGTTTTACCATCAAAAGAAACTTCTATTTTTTCAGGTGAAATTAACCATTTGCAAGAGTGCTTTTCGGTGGCATTTAATATATTGATGATGATGTGCAGCCACCAACTCCGTCATGTTCCAAAACATTCTCGTTACCCCAAAAGGGAAGTCCATGCTCATGTAGCAGTCACTCCCTACGCCAAAACACTGTTTAAGATGACGTCTTAGGCCAGGCACAGTGGCTCATGCCTGTACCCCAGCACTTTGGGAGGCTAAGGCAGGCGGATCACAAGGTCAGGAGATCGAGACCAGCTGGGCCAGCATGGTGAAAACCCATCTCTACTAAAATACAAAAAATTATCAGAGCGTGGTGGCACGTACCTGTAGTCCCAGCTACTTGGGAGGCTGAGGCAGGGTAATCGCTTGAACCCAGGAGGCGGAGGTTGCAGTTAGCCGAGATCATGCCAATGCACTCCAGCCTGATGACAGAGCAAGACTCCATTTCAAAAAAAAAAAAAAAAAGAGGATATCTTATTTCATTCCAAAAAAATATCTTCTACCCCACCCGGCCCTCACCACCAGACTCAGGCCAGTTTTGAGACACTAAAGTTCCCCTGGCAGGAATTTGTGTTTTATTGGTCTTTGCAGCCCCAGGGCCTAGCATAGTGCTTGGCACACACAGGAGGCACCTAGTGGAAGTTATGGGACCAAAATGGCAGAGTTGGGGCTCCAAGCCTGTGCGTAAGCCATCAGGTGTACGTGGTTCAGCTCATCTGTTTCCTGCCCAGCCCCTAGGCTGCACTTCGCTATACACTCTGCCTGAAGTTCACCAACGTCTGTGCTACCGAAAAAGCCAGCGAGAGCCAGGAGGGGGAAATTATCCTTTCCCCGCAGAGTGCTGACCCCATGTGCTTCCCAGTGGCTCATCCCATAGATGGGGCTCCATACCCCACGTGCTCTCCCCTTAGGAAGTCTTTCAGGGAAGGCCGTTTGATTGTTTCTCCCCTAATAATTCTCCCCAGCTCTGCACCAGCTGCCACTGCCACAGCTGCCGTAGAGGTGGGAGCTGTGCCTTCGGCATCCTCCCCGCAGCTGCTCCAGACCCCACTCAGAGCAGGTGTCCCTGTGTCCTCTGCCTCCAGCTGTGGGTTTCCAGCACGCAAAGTCCCAGGCTCTACACACCCCTTCCTCCAACAGCCCATACCCGTCACTCTCGAGGGAAGGTTGGGGGCTTGCAGGGAGCCTATGAGGTGGGGCCCATTGTGGATGCTGCACTGGCCCTCACCTCCCTCGTTGCCGAGTCATCATTCACCAAGCTGAGCACTTTGGGGAGAAGCGCTGGAGGAGGGATAAATGCAGAACACATCCAGGGGCCACAGTGCTGAGGTTTGGGGGCTTCCTGGCATCTGGAGGGGCAGCACCACACTTGAATATAGAATGATTCAATTTGCAAGCTCATAAGGAAAACATGGAGTGGGTGAAGGTGAAAACGCCGTGGGTGGTCTTTAGGTAATCCCCGCCTTGGGCTGTCCCCGTTTCTAGTGATAGGATTCTATTTTAGAGCCTTTACTTTCATCTTACCCTCTGAGTCTAGCAACAGAGTCTAAGCTAACCTCCCATTTGTGTCAGAGAATCTTCCTCTGTTTGGGTAATATGTCACTCTCCTTTTTGCTTATTGCTGGTTGACTGAGTCATGTCTCTTTCTACTGAGGCAAGGGGAGGGGAGGGGGAGTTGGTGTACATGGAGGACAAGAGGGGACACTGACAGCAAATGCACAGGCTGACAGCTTTGGGCTGTGTCAGGGGAAACGGGGACATGCTGGGCTGGCCCTGAGCGAATCATGAAGAAGACACAGTGGCGGTGTGCCCGTCTCCAACGTCTCTGTCATTCATTCCAGGAGCCACCAAACCAAATACATTTCAAATACGTTCCACAGAACCAAGATGTGCGTAGGTTATCCTAAGCTCAAATGAGTTTGGGGAAGCAAATTTAAGCAATTACATATATTATAGGATTTCTGAGAGACCTTAATAGGCTCACTTGTTCTAGAACTCTCCAAGAGAGAGACAGAGTGGGCAACATTTCCCAAACCTGTCATCCTTTTATTTCCCTTCCACGTCACCCATTCCTTCCCACACCTCCCAGCAAAATAGGATCCATTTACCTCCACTTCAAGGATGTAGGATTTGATTTAGTGGGGTGTGCTGCAGTGAGCTCATATCAGTTCATGACAGCTGATTGTTAAATAGCAGGAATTTTGTGAGCTGGTCAACAGGTGACAGTGTGCAGTCAGCCATGGTGAGAGATTTTTCACCACAAAAATTGACAAATGCTACAAATTGAGGCTTTTTGTTAAGACAGATCAATTTATAGAGCCTTCCTGGGATTGGAGGGGTCCCCATTGGGTCCAAGAACTACTCACTTGTGCTCTATCTTCTATAGAACCCTTGGACTGGGCTCACCTCTGTAGAACCTTTTGGGGTCTGCACAATCTCCACTTTGCACAGACTGAAAGAGCACAGATCCATGCATAAAGCCACAAGCCCCTCCACTCCTCCCTGCGGGAGCATCAAGCCACCCCTACCAGCAAAAAAAAAAAACAGCTAGTATCTCCCCACTAGTGAAGTCATTTTGAGAAGAAAAATGGGAAAAATGGTATTCCTCAAACCTGACACAATAGAAAGCCAGGAACCCACATCTACCCTAAAGACTCTGACCTCTGTCTGCTGTACCTCAAAGCCGCAGGATACGCAACAGAATGACTCGAACAAACTGAGAAAAACACTTAAAATGCGAGAGACTGGCCGGGCGCGGTGGCTCACGCCTGTAATCCCAGCACTTTGGGAGGCCGAGGCGGGTGGATCACGAGGTCAACAGATCGAGACCATCCTGGTCAACACAGTGAAACCCC
>NW_022436948.1:8342452-8350972 GCF_009761245.1 Sapajus apella
GAAATGAAGACAGAGGCTGAGAGAAGAACCACACGTACACGTTTGACCCATGGAGGAAAAGAATCATTTTCTTCTCTGAAGCCTGGGGAAATACAGCGCTCACAAAACACAATCGTATATGTGAGCAGACAGGGAGACATTGCCCTCCCATCAACCGAAACCTGCTAAAGCCTTGTGAAAACTTTTGACTAAAATTATTTCATTTGCTTTCTAGAGAAAAGGACATGTAATTTATTCAATGCATAGAGACCATTCAAGAACACATCGAGCTTTCTTTTAAAAGAAATTTCTTATTTCATCCTAATAAATTGTAGATAGTGAACATTTGTCAGGGTAAAGCTGATCAACCAGCAGTCCCTAGAAGGACACTGAGATGCAGAGCTGTGTGGCCACTGGCCAAAGATCAGGAACCAAGTGGTTATCTGAGGACCTGAGACTTTGAAACCCCAAATCTAGTTATTGCATTTCTCCTCCACAAAACCCAGGCAAAGGAAATGCCCATCTCTGAGAGTTCAAAGGAAACATGGCAGTGATTACAGAGAGCAGACTCCTCTTCAAGAGACCCCGAAATACCAGCAGCAGATTTCTCCAGAACAACACAGATTCAATGAAGTGCAAAACCTAGGCCTTTTTAATTCCAATCAAGTATCGCTAGGAATTTAAACCACTTTTAAGTAAAAGTAATTCTGTTTTATTGATGCAGGAATTAGTATAATCACTGAAATACATCCAGAGGGTGCAGCCTTTATAGGAAAACGGGAAGTCAGCATTAATTTGTTCAGAAGGCTAACACCTAACTGCAAGTGCAGAGTTAAACAACAGGACGCCTACAGATTGTGCATGAAAGGTGAAGTCAAGAGGGAAAATGATGCAGAGGAATAAGTTTTCTTGTAAAATTAAACATACCTTGTTAGAGCAGGGAAAATACCCTTGAACACTTGCTTGCCAGCCCACCACCCTCCTTCCCACCCACCCTGCTTTCTTGCTGGTCCCAGGCGGAGCTACCCAACAGGTGTTGAGTTGTGGGGATCAGTTTGTTCTTAACCCTCAATTATGTGGTCACTGCTCTGGATGAATTACTTGGGACCCTTTTTTCTCCTTCAAAACCCAGTTTCTGTCATCCCCCGAAGAGGGACAGCAGAGAAAATGAAATTCAATTTTCCACTTGCTTAGAATTCTTAACAGAAACGGGTTTGTGGGAAGTGGGTTGGAACATCTGTCTAAAATTGGAACTCCAGCTAATGTG
Organism: Sapajus apella; assembly: GCF_009761245.1. Lineage (NCBI taxonomy): Eukaryota > Metazoa > Chordata > Mammalia > Primates > Cebidae > Sapajus > Sapajus apella. The sequence goes on from NW_022436948.1 coordinate 8,343,699, forward strand.
AGCGTTTGGATTGACTATTCTTTCCTCCGTCGTGAGAACCCATGACGTGGTGGAATCAAAGCAAATCCAAATCGGTCTTGCCCCAGAAAATTGACGAGGAAACGTCCTGCCCATCAGTCATACAGAGACTAGTTCTTCTGAAATAGCTTCCTTGTTCCTCACTCTAAAGCTCACCAGACCCTTTTTAGAAGATCTGGCTTTCCAAAATTCTAGAATCTAAGAGAGAGTGTCTTGTGTCTCAACTTGAGTAGGAAAACCAAGCAGTCACTTTCTTGCTTCTTTCTGCCCCTCTTTAAGACTGAAAAATCTGATCTAATTTATGGATTCTCCAGGATAGATGACCACAGTCCACTGGAAGGACTGGAACAACAGTCATTTCTGAGCAGGGGAGATCAGTCTGGCCAGCCCCACACACCCTGCTGTGCCTGACATTGTGCCCTCTTAGGGAGGGGCCGGTCTTCTCTCTGAGGACAATGCTTTGACCTTCATTCTATTTCTTCCGAAACCCTGAGAGACCTTGTTCTTGCTTTCCCTCCAGAATGTCCCATTGCTTCATTTCTACTGGTTGCTTGCCCTCCCTCATTTGGAAAACTAGGTCTTGCTATCCCCAGCTGCTCTGCCATCTCCCTTCCTCACTTGCAGATGAGTGTATCTTGAAGCTTCAGCCATCATCACCTCTGCCCCTGCAGCCTAACTTCCATCCTGACCACCCTATTCAGAATCTCCGGGAGTTTCCTTTGCTGCTAGGAAACAGTACAGAAAAGGAAACTCCCCATCCTGTACTCTTCATATCAGCAGAGCCCCCTCATCCCCACTAACTCCTCCTCCCTCTCACTGCCTGCACCCTTTCCTGAGCACTATCTGTGGATGCTTCCTGGAGTATCTGGTGGTCTCACTCTCATCCTCTGAGACAGCCCATCTATCTGCTCCACACACTTGGGTGTTTCATGCTTCTGTGCTGTTTGGTTAATAAAGGGTGCCCTAGACTTAGAGCAGACTCCCAGGACCAAACCCAATTCCAGCTGTGTAACCTTGGGCAAGGTAGCCAGCCTCTCTCAAATCAATGATGCTACCTACCACATGGCTTTATTAGGGGGAGGGAATAAAACTGAAATCAGATGTGAAGCTACAAAGCTCGATTCTGGCGCATAGTAGGTGCTCGATAAATGTTCATCCTATTCCCTAGCTGCCAGTTCCCCTTCCCAACTTATGATTTTGTAAGACACCAGGATCTTCCCACTTACCAGATTTTAACCTGACATTAAATCTTAGAAAGTCTTTTTTTTTCCTATTACCCAATCCTTTCACATCCATCCTCAGCATCCGCTCTCTAGTACTGACGCATACTCCAAGCACAACCCCCTTAAATCTTCCACTCCATTATTTCTACTTCTTCTGCTCCACTGGGGTAATTTACTCTATTAACACAGGTGTGGGGCAAGATTCTTTTTTTCTTTTTGAGATGGAGTCTCACCCAGTCACCAAGGCTTGAGTGCAGTGGCGCAATCTCGGCTCACTGCAACCTCTGCCTCCTGCGTTCAAGCGATTCTCCTAACTCAGCCTCCTGAGTAGCTGGGATTACAGACACCCACCACTACACCTGGCTAATTTTTGTGTTTTGAGTAAGACGAGGTTTCACCATGTTGGCCAGGCTGGTCTCAAACTCCTGACCTCATGATCCACCTGCCGTGGTCTCCCACAGTGCTGAGATTACTGGTGTGAGCCACTGCGCCCAGCCAAGATTCTTCTTATTCCACTTTTTCTCATCTGTACACACATGCAGGCACAAACACAAACACACACACATGCACACACACACACGCTTCTCTTGTCTACCTGCAATGGCAGAAAGGAAAGAAGACAAGCTTCAGGATGGGATCAGCTTGATGGAGTGTTCAATCTCCCATCTCCACCGTGTATTAGACATGTAAGCTTCAGCAACTGACTGAGCCCTATGCACCTCCACTGCCTCATCTGTAAGATGGGTCAACACTCCCCCGTGGGCTGTCCTGCCTGCCCAGTACTTGTCACATAACAGGTATTCAGTAAGGGTTGACTTTTGCTCTTTCACACACTTGAGAGCCACAGTCATCTCCAACCTCCTTCGTGATGCCTTTGCCCATTAGTCCAGCCACTGTTGGCCTCTGTCGCTGATGCACTGGAACATTCTTGCTCTCTTGTCCACCATGTAGAGTGCAACTGCACATGGATAAGGGGCACTATGCAGGTTTTGTGTTACCAAGCAGGCTCTTAGCTTCCAGATGGGTCTGCCCATCTGTTTCTTAGCTTATTTCTGGATTTCCCACAGTTTCCAGGACAATGTTAAGCTTATAAAAATAGTGATTATTGTAGTTACAAATTGTGTACCTTCTTCGACCCAGACACTGTCATAATTGCTGTCATTTGTTCAATGGCTGCTGTGGACCAGGTGCCATCCTTGCAAGATTTATTTTTCTCAGGTAGGTCTTATTATTTTCATTATGCATGAAGGAAACAGACTCTGAGACAGAAGTGGCCTGAACAAATACATGCAGATTGGAGTTGGGAGAACAGGATTCCAAACCAGGCCCACCAGGCACGATAGCCCAGCACCTTGCCACCAGGCTCCCAGCACGCATTATGTCATTTAATTCTCTCAGCAACCCAGAAATGTGGGCATTTCACTCTATTTTACATACAAAGATGTTCAGGCTGCAGGTCCCTTGGCTGGTGGGCAGCAGAGCTGGGATTCCCCAGGACTGGCTGTCTCCGAGCTCCACGCTGGAAGAATCAGGAGCAGTAGCTTTCTTCTTGCTCTCAGAAGGAAACCACCAACTCCACAGTCCTTGGGTAAGAGAACAGCCTGAAGCAGCCACTACTTCAGATAACACAGAAGGAAGGAAGCTCAGCCTGGAATCCCAAGGTCTGGGAGCTCGCTCCAGCTCTGCCTCCTGGCAAGTCCATTGGCTTTCCTGGGCCGTACTTTCTTTATGTGTTCCTTAAAAAAAAAAAAAAAAAAAAAGGAGGATGAAATAAATGAAATCTGAGGTTGCAGGACTGCTTCTAGCCCATACAGTGCCTTTGTGCAAATTACTAAAGGTGCCCTGTCCTCTGGGGGGATTCAGGCCTGTGAAGGGGCACATGTCTTGGCAGAGGAAACATAAAATAGGTTTCCGCCCTCTTTCTCCCCTCATCTAGGCCTCTTTGTTAGTGGACAACGCACATCATTGCACATGATGGTCATGGCAGGTTCCTAATGGTCTTAGCTGTCCATGGTCCTGATTCTTGAAATCTCTTTAAAGAAGAATCGGGACTGGGCACGGTGGCTCATGCCTGTAATGCCAACACTTTGGGAGGTCAAGGTGGGTGAATCGCTTGAGCTCAGGAGTTCACAACCAGCCTGGGCATCATGGCAAGACACTGTCTCTACAAAAAGTACAAAAATTAGCTGGCCATGTTGGCACGTGCCTATAGTCCCAGCTACTTGGGGGGCTGAAGTGAGAGGATTGCTTGGGCCCAGAAGGTTGAGGCTGCAGTGAGCCATGATCGCACCACTGCACTCCAGCCTGGGTGACAGAGTGAGATCCTGTCACAAAAAAAAAAAAAAAGAAGAATCAGGATATTGAATGTCTGTCTTCTTTATCTAGCCCAGAGTGACCTGGTGCTTATCTCCTTTCAGCAATGAAATTGCGCATTTTACCCAGCCATATGCCATGAGCAGCCAGCATCAGTGCTTTGACCTTGCAGTAGGTACCAGACATTCTAAATTTAAATAAATTCACATCGTGGGGCCCCCAAGCTAAAATGTTAATAGGACCCTTTGCCTTTGGGTAGCTGTCACCATGTCCTCGTGGGATGTAGGATCTGTTCTACCACACACACCTATGACTTCAAACTTTCTGATCTGTCTGAACTTCTGATTAGAATAGTCTCCCCTAGTCACAACAGCTCAAGGCACACAGCAAATCAAAACCAGCTCACCTTCACACAACACCGTGGACACAAATGACAAGTGTTATCACCAGTCGCTGACGGGCAAGACTTCAGACAAGGACTTACGCCAAAGGATAAGCATCAGGACAAGAGACCAGAGGGAAACTATTGATTTTGAACTTCTGACACCACTTGTAACTACAGCTCTGCATTCTCTCTCGCATGTCTGTAGGTCATAAAATGGAAGTATCGCTCTCCATAAGCTCTTCTCTACATCTGCTTTACAGTTCAAAACAGTATGTATGTGTATATACACATACATACCCAGAGGCATCGCTAACTAGTAACTGATTATAAATCCAAGATTGCAGGAATCAGTATGATGGCAAAACCCCACCACTCCTCAGTCTGGAGCTATAGCACTGTAGCTCTTTGTAAACTCTTCCTGCAGTAAGACAAGAATGCAGTCACAAGATGATCTCTCATTTTAAATATATGTGTGCTTTTCCTTTTCAAACACAATCTCCTTTTCATTGTGGTAAAATATGTCTAACAAAAAATTTAACATTTTAACAATTCTTAGAGTGTACACTTCAATGATACATTCAAGTTGCGAAATCACCACCATCCATTTCATGAACTCTGCATCTTCCCAAACAGAAACTGTCCCCATCACACACTAACTCCTCATTCCCCCTGCTCCAGCCCCTGTCAATCACCATTCTGCTTTGTCTTTATGAATTTGGCTATTCTAGGGACCTCATATGAGTGAAATCATATAGTGCTTGTCCTTTTGTGTCTCGCTTATTTCCCTGAGCATAATGTCCTCAAGCTACACCCATGTTGGAGCGTGTTTTAGAATTTTCTTTCTTTTCAAGGTTGAATAATACTCCACTATGTGGACAGAACACGTTTTGTTTATACATTTGTCTGTTGAGGGACACTTGGGTTGCTACTACCTTTCGGCCACTGTGAATAATGCTGCTGTGAATATGGATGTACAAATAGCCATTTATGTGTGCCTTTCTTGACCAGTCAAGGTGCAGAACGCTTTGCTTAATCTGTGATTATGCTGAGTTCAGTTTTTTGTTGTTGCTGTTGCTAGATGCAGATTCAATTCAATGAATCAATTGAAATAGGGCATTCTTGAAATTCACACTCAAAAATGAGCCAGTTTGAGGCTTCTTTATGACACACACCCTAAGAGACTGTCTCCAAGCTTCTGTTCCTCACCCATCTTTCTCCCTTCCTCCCCTATCTTCCCACCTCTCTGGGATGAAGTTCATCACTTTTTCTATTTGAACCTACCCCCCTACCAGTGGTCTCAGCAGCATTTTGTCTTGACTCCTATTCTGTCAAACACCTGACTCCACCAGCTATCCCTCTTCCTTATAACATCAACCTAAACCCTTTTGGCTCCTTCTCAACATGAAAGGTATTCAACCCCCCCCCCAGTTCACATACACACCCATGACACATGTGCACGCATGCACAAACATGAACGCATGCACACACGTGAGTCCTCACTCCATCCAGCTCCCCTCCAGCTCTCTCTGCCTTTAAATACTTCATCTACACTCACCATCCCTCACTCCCTCACAGGTGAGTCACTCCTTAACCCACTGCAATCTGCCTTAGACCCCACCACTCCACCACCACCACCATCACCAAAGTCACCCCTCGTATTAGTTTCCTGGGGCTGCCATAACAAATACTATGAACTGGGCAGCTTAAGACAAGAGAGACTTATTCCCTCATAATTCTAGAGGTCAGAGTCCAGATTCGTGCTGTCAACAGGCCACTCTCCCTCCGAAAGTTCAAAGGGAGAATCTTTCCTTGCCTGTCCCAGCTTCTGTTGACTCCAGGTGTGCCTTGGCTAGAGATCGCATCCCTCTAGTCTCTGTCCTTGTCCTCACCTGGCTTCTTCTCTATGTCTCTGTGAATCCTGCTCTGTCTCCGATGGGGACATCTAATTGGACTTAGGGCCTGCCTTAATTCAATATGATCATATCTTGATCCCTACTTTATTTATATCTGCAAAGACCCTATTTCCATATAAAGTCACCTTCTGAGGTTTGGGGTAGATAGTAACTTTGGAGGGGAACTCTTCAACCCACAACACTAGTGAATCTCATTGCCGAGTCCAATAGACAGCTCCCAGTAGCTCTATGCAGCATTTGTTTTGGTTATTCAAAATAGAAATAGATTTATGTTTCCTACTGATTCTTTAGATGATAGAAGCACATTAGGGGAAATTTTAAAATAGAAAAATTAAAAGAGAAAGTAAAGACACCCACAGAAACTTACAACTCAGAGATTAATCAAAATTTATACTTTGGAGAACATTCTTTACACACACACATACACACACATTTACAAACATACATTACTGTAAGATGGCAATATTTGCAAAGTCGACCATATGTTTCTTATTCTGTTTCTTCTCTTAATGCTGTGGCATGGACAATTTGCCAGGTCAACAAACATACACCCACTCATTCAATAAGTAGGTGCTGTGGCCCTACTCCCTGTACCATGTGCTTTTCCCAGGCCTGAAATCTATCCGTGAATAAAACACAAACAGATCCCTGCAGTCCTGGAACTTACCTTCTGACAAGAGCCAGCAGACAATTAAAAATGAACACAATGAATAACATCTACCATATTGGAAGGTGAAAAACACAACAGAAAAAGAAAACTACAGCCAGGAAGGGTGTCCATGAGAATGGGAGGTAGCGGATGAGGTTTTAAATGTAAGCCTGCCCAGCGCAGTGGCTCACACCTGTAATCCCAGCACTTTGGGAGGCCAAGGCGGTGGACCACCTGAGGTCAGGCGTTCAAGACCAGCCTGGCCAACATGATGAAACCCTGTCTCTACTAAAAATACAAATATTAGCCAGGCAATGTGGCAGGCGCCTGTAGTCCCAGCTACTTGGGAGGCTGAGGCAGGAGAATCACTTGAGCCCAGGAGGCAGAGATTGCAGTGAGCTGAGATCATACCATTGCACTCCAGCCTGGGTGACTGGAAATAGTGAAACTCTATCTCAAAAAATATTTTTTTAAAAAAATCAGTAAATATAAGCCTCATTGAGAAGATAATCTCTGCAAAGAGCTGAAGATCCCAAAATGTTGAAAAATAATTTTTAATGACTGCATAGTATTCCTTTGATTAAATCTGCGGCAGTATGTTTAAACCCATGCACTGGTGATAGACATTTGGGTTGTTTTTGATTTTTCGCTATTGGAAAAGAGGCTGCACTACATCCCCTGCTGACAATTCATGAATGTTTGTGATGTTAATTCCTTAGGATAAATGACCCTGAATCATTAGTCTGTGTTGTATGTTTTTTTTTTTTTTTTTT
>NW_022436948.1:8351072-8393617 GCF_009761245.1 Sapajus apella
TTTTTCTTTTTTGAGACAGAGTCTCACTCTGTCGCCCAGGCTGGAGTACAGTGGTGCAATCTCGGCTCACTGCAACCTCCACCTCCCAGGTTCAAGCGATTCTCTTGCTTCAGCCTCCTGAGTAGCTGGGATGACAGGCACATGCGACCACGCCCGGCTAATTTTTTTATTTTTAGTAGAGATGGGGTTTCAACATCTTGGCCAGTCTGGTCTCAAACTCCTGACCTCGTGATCCACCCACCTTGGCCTCCCAAAGTGCTGGAATTACAGGTGTGAGCCACTGCGCCCAGCTGTGTATGTTTATTTCTAAACCGTGATACCTGCTGTTACTCTACCTTCCGGAAAGACTGTGCTATTAAACATAATACATACAAGTATGAAATTACGCTTCCTCCCCCAACACACACCTTTCACACACTCATTTGTCATTTGTTTTAAATTTTGCCAATCTTAGGGTAACAAAGTTTACTTTATTTGTATTGCTTTCCTTTGCCATGGATGATCAGTCTTTTTATATATTTTCTAGCTTTTTTTTTTTTTTTTTTGAGGCAGAGTCTCACTCTATTGGCCAGGTTGGAGTGCAGTGGGATGATCTCAGCTCACTGCAACCTCCACCTCCCAGGTTCAAGCGATTCTCCTGCCTCAGCCTCTGGAGTAGCTGGTACACACCATCACACCCAGCTGATTTTTGTATTTTTAGCAGAGTTGGGGTTTCCCCATGTTGGCCAGGCTGGTCTCGAACTCCTGACCGCGTGATCCGTACTTCTTCTCCCAGAAACTCCTCTTTTATTTCCTTTGACCATTTTTTGTTTGTTGGAGTATTTATTGCTTTTGTAAATTGGGAATATATATGTGTTGTGTTGTAAATATTTTTCCTGTTTTTTTAATAGACGTTTACATTGTCAAACAAATATATTTTTAAATAGTTTCTGGATTTCTATCATGGTTTTAAAAAAGGCCCGCCCAAATCTCAGAATTGTTTAAAATACATCTTATATTTCTGTAGTTTTATTTTTTGCCTTTAAATTCTTGATCTATTTAGAATTTAGTCTAATAAAAGGAATAAGGATGAGACTCATCATTTTATTTTTCCAGGAGGGTATTCGGTTGTCCCACAGCCTGCAGTGAATAATGCCCTTGAGAAATGCTCCCTCTGCATCTGCTGCGGCTCCAGGTCACCCTCAGCTCTAGCCCCACACACCTGCTTACCTACAGGAGAGCTCACCTGGATGTCTGCAGATACTTTAAGCTGAACGTGTGCAAATGAACACCATCCTCTTCCACCCAAATCCATTCTTCCTTGTGTCAACCCCCCTGCTACACCCCCCACCCCCACCACTGGGTCATTCTCCTGCCCACTCCTCTTCACACTCACTAGTCTCTAGCTTAAATCTGTTCCTCTTTTTACTCAGCTCCAAATCCACTGCCATCTCTTCACTCCCATGGCTGCCTCCTTACTTCAACACCTGCTCATTTCTTCTTCCCACAGCCACCCCTCGACAACCGACTGCCCAGTGAGCCAAAGCCAGACTGCAGACACTTCCTGTGCTGCCCATGAGCTAAAAGCTAACGATAGTTGTAAAGGCTGTAGAATTTTTTTTTAATATGCATCAGAGACCTGTGTTGCCTGAAAGCAACACGCCGACTAAGCAAGAATATTTACTATCTGGCTTTTTACAGAATGCTTGCCAACCCTTGCATGTAATCTCAACTCCACACCGCAACTCTTCAGAAACATCTTTCTAAAACACACAAAATACTCGCTCACATCACTCCCCAGTTTAAAACCGATCTTGTTAGTCTAGCACAGAGGACTTTAGGGCCCGCCCAGCCTGGACTTCATCCACCTCTCTCTTTTCTCATTCCCCTTCATTTCCTCCATGCACGTCACATACCAGCAGCACAGAATCTGTGCCACTCCCAACCAAAGCTGTTTCATGCCTTCAAAGACTTTTACACAGGCTGTTCTTGCTCTTCTTGTTTATTTGTTTTTTATCATTTCAATTTTTATTTAGATTCAAGGAGTACACGTGCAGGATTGTTACATGGGTATATTGCTTGATGCTGAGGTTTGGAGTACAACATCCTGTCACGCATTTAGTGAACGTAGTATCAATCGTTTTTGCCTGCCCCTCCCTCTTCCGTCTGGTAGTCCCCAGTATCTACCATTGCCATCTTTACATCCGTGAGTCCTTGGTGTTTAGCTGCCACTCATAAGTGAAAACATATAGTATTTGGTTTTCTGTTCCTGCATTAATTCACTTGGGATAATGGCCTCCACCTACATCCACGTCGCTGCAAAGGATGTGATTTCATTCTTTTCATGGCTGTGTAGTATTCCCTGGTGTATTGTACCACATTTGCTTTATAAAGTCCACCAATGATGGGCACCTAGGTTGATTCCATGTCTTTATTATTTGTGAATAATGCTGTGATGAGCATACAAATGAGTGTATATTCTTGGCAGAAGGATTCATTTTCCTTTGGGAATATACTCAGTAATGGGATGAAAAATCTCTATGAAAAATCTCCACACTGCTTTCCACAGTGGCTAAACTAATTTACATTTCCACCAACAGTATTTAAGCGTCCCTTTTCTCTGCAGCCTCATGAGCATCTATTGTTTTTTAACTTTTTAATCATAGCCTTTCTGACTGGTGTGAGAAGGTATCTCACTGCCTCTTTGATTTGCATGTCTCTGATGATCATGATGTTGAACACTTTTTCGTATGTTCATTGGCCACTTGTATGTCTTCTTTTGAGAAGTCTGTTAATGTCTGTTGCCCACTTTTTAATGGGGTTGTTTTTTTGCTTGCTGAATTAGGTTCCTTATAGATTTTGGATATTAGATCTTTGTCAAATGTGGTTTGCAAATATTATCTCCCATTACCTAGGTTGTCTCTTTACTCTGTTGATAGTTTATTTTGCTGTACAGAGGCTCATTAGCTTAATTAGGGCCTGCTTATCAACTTTTGATTTGTTGCAATTGTTTCTGAGGACGTAGTCATAAATTCTTTCCCAAGGCTGATGTCCAGAATGGTGTTTCCTGGGTTTCCTTCTAGCATTCTTATAGACTAAGGTCTTACATTTAAATATTCAATCTATATTGAGTTAATTTTTGTATATGGTGAAAGGTAGGGATAGAATTTAATTCTTCTGCACATGGCTAGCCAGCTATCCTAGCACCATTATTAAGTAGAAAATCCTTTCCCCACTGCTTTTTTTTGTCAACTTTGTGAAAGTTCAGACTTCTGTAGGTATATGGCTGTATTGCTGAGTTCTCTGTAATGTTCCATTGGTCTATGTGTCTATTTTTGCACCAGTACCATGCTTTTTTGATTACTGTGGTGTACAGTATAGTTTGAAGTCAGATAATGTGATACCTCCAGCTTTGTACTACTTTTTGCTTAGGATAGCTTCAGCTATTCAGGTTCTTTTTTGGTTCTGTATAAATTTTAGAGTAGTTTTTATAAATCTGTGAAAAATTACATTGGTAGTTTGATAGGAACAGCATTGAATCTGTAGATTGCTTTGGGCAATATGGCCATTTTAGTGATATTGATTCTTACAGTCCATGAGCATGGGATGTTTTTCCATGCGTTTGTGTTATCTCTGATTTTTTTCAGAAGTGTTCTGTAGTTCTTTTAGAGATCATTCATGTCCTTAGTTAGAAATATTTCTAGGTGTTTTATTTTTGTGCCGCTATCATAAGTGAGATTTTATTCTTGATTCAGCTCTCAACTTGAATGTTATTTGTGTATAGAAATGATACTGATTTTTGTACATTGATTTTTGCATCCTGAAACTCTGCTGAAGTTGTTTATCAGTTCCAGTAGCCTTTTGGCAGAGTCTTTAGGATTATTTAGGTATGGAATCATTTCGTCAGCAAAGAGAGATTGTTTGACTCCTTCTTTTCCTATTTGGATGTCTTTTATTTCTTTCTCTTACCTGATTGCTCTGGCTCAGACTTTCTGTTCTCGCTTTTCAAGCGCCCCCACTATCCCAGTCTTTATCCATCAGGAACCAAGCACATACTCACCATTACCTTGAGCAAACCCATCCTGCTCTACGCCCAAGACAAATTTAAGTGTAATCTTGCTGATACCCTCCCCAGTGCCCCTTTCTCTGATCTCTGTTTTCACATTGTGTTTTGACTTGTGGCTTACTTCCAACCAGAGGAAATCTATTACTAATGGGGCCCTCTTGGTAATTAGTAATAGATTTCACATGACAAGAGGTCTTACATTTTGAATCACCATCTCTACTGAAGAGTGCTAGAACGCTACAGTTCTAGCACTGTTACAACATTATTTCAATTCAGGAGATGAGTAGAGAGAAAAAAGAAAAGTAAAATCAAAGAAAAGTGAGCCATACCTGATGGATCATCTAGAGACTCTCAATAGCACAAAAACTATTTGAGTAAGCCATTTTTTTAAATTGTGGTAAAATATACATCATATAAAAGTTACCATTTTAACTGTTTTAGGTTTGTGATTTAATGGCATTAAGTTCACTACCAATGTTGCACAGCCATCATCATTATTTCCAGAAGTTTTTTTAGCATCCTGAAGAAATAACTGTCCATGTCCCCCTTCCCCTGGCTCCTGGTCACCTCTATTCTACTTTCTATCTCTATGAATTTGTCTAAGTTTGTTGTATAAGTGGATATGTATTTGTCCTTTTGTGTCTGGTTTATTTCATTTAAATAATGTCTTCAAGATTCATCCATGTCATAGCATGTATCAGAGTCTCCTTCCTTTTTAAGGCTAATAGTCCATTGTATGTACCTACAGACCACATTTTGTTTAGCTATTCATTTCTTGACATAACAGTTGTAACCACGTTTTCACTGCTGTGGATAACGCCACTATGAACACTGGTGTGCAAGTATCTGTTTGAGTCCCTGCTTTCAATTCCTTTGGGTTTCCTAGAAGTGCAATTGCTGGATTACATGGTAATTCTATGTTTAACTTTTGAGGGACTAACATACTGTTTTCCATAGCAGCTGCACCATTTTACACTCCCACAAGTGATATACCAGTGTTCCAGTTTCTCTGCATCCCGCCAACACTTGCTATTTTCTTTTTTAAAAATAATAACCATCTAATAGATGTGAAGTGGTATCTCATTATGGTTTTGACTTGCATTTTTCTAATGACCGGTGATGAAGAATATCTTTTCATTTGCTTATTGGCTGTTTGGATATCTTCTTTGGAGAGATGTCTCTTCAAGTCCTTTGTCCATTTCTGAATGGGTTATTTATTTATTTGTTAAGGTGTAAGAGTTCTTTATATATTCTGGATCATAATCCCTTATCAGATGTATGACTAGAAAATATTTTCTCCCATTCTGTGGGTTCAGGGTGATTTTTGATGAGGAAGAAACCACACTTCTGTGTCACTAAGGGCACTGCCTGAACAACTGACATTGGGTTAAACCGAAGAGAAAGATGGCATCTGACCCTTTCTCCTTAGCTCGCTGTGACAACCCCTCTAGCCTCCAGGCCTCCTGGGCACCCTTCTCCTTCAAGGTCCCCCGGGCGATTACAGGACAGCTGACTCGACTTCTCCTATGGGTCTGCTCCTCAAGTGGCCTCAAACTTGCATACATTCTCGCTTTTCCTTCTGATTCATATCCCCAACAAGGACCCTGTAGGGTTTTGTTATGCTTTTATTGGATTCAGGTCAAGCAAATGTCTCAGTTTCTAAATTGTCAGCTACATGGGATGGGACGCCTTCAGATCAAGTGCTTTGTCATTATTTAGCTCTTTGATGAATTTCTTAAATCAGATATCAAAAGAGTGTCTCGATGTGTTTCTTGACAATTTGGTTTTTTAATCACAAAAGGGATATAAATTTATTCTAGAAAATTTGAAAAATGTTTCACAAGAAAATTAAAAGTACCCATCAACCCCCCACACAACATGACTCTATTATCATTCACATCTGGTATATTTCCTTCCAATCCTTGACTTTGCACATACATTTGAGATCTGTCCTGTTTCTCTCAACTAGGTTTTCCCTATGACATTAAAAAATCTCAAGGTACTTTGTAATGTTTTCTTGGATACCGGAAGTTTCATCTGCAACATTCATATACAACTTGAAATGTAAGAAACACCTACTACAGACCAGGGCCACCAGGGCAGCCCTACCTGCAGCAAGAGCTGTACCTGAAACACAGCAACACAATCCACTGGTTCGGGGACAAGGCTCTGCCCACCTGTAACTCTGTCATTTGTTATTATTTCTTTTCAGATTAAATTTCAACATTAGGCTATTTTGTACCTTGGCTAGTTCCATGTAAATTGATCATTTTTCTAAAAGAGAAAGGGAAAGAAACAGAAGAGAGAAAGCGGAGGAAAAAAACTGGCCTTCACACAGGCCTGCGTTTACTCTGAGCCAAAATCCTGAAAAGCTCCTCTTGAAGTGAAGTAAATCGTCAAAATTCTCAGCGCCATTCCTCGGGCCCCTTTGCACATTTGTGTAGCACTTCATGGTTAGCAGAGGGTGTCCCCTCTCCATTATCCCTGGTGGTAAGAAGTTGCCTGTGTCATCAGCTGTGCGGGAACACGGGAGAAATGTCTGCTCCTCCAGCCCCAGCTGCCACTTGCCCTACTGAGCATTTGAGCAGCTCAAAACGCTCCTGGAGATTCGATTCAGATCCCCCGCTCAAATTCACACCTGGGATTCTGAGAAAGAAAGGAATGTTACAAAACGAGATCATCGGCTCCTTCTATATTTACCCTCCAACATCCGCACGCATGCCGGTGAATGCTGAGCTGCCACTCCCTGCTCAGCCCTGGACTTGCCCTCTTTCCCTAGCCCGGCTCCCTGTGATGACTCTGGACACAGCCCTGAGGCTCTGGCCCCTCTTTTGCTCACACCCACCCCATGCGCCACACCTCTCCGCCCCTCTGACTGTGCCCTTCCTGGCCCCTCACGGCTCCTACGTCAGTCTCTCCTCTGCCAGAACTCTCACATTTCCTTGGCTGTTTTGGTTTCTCTCAACTCGATGTCCATGTCCGTTCCTCCCACCAGCTGCCACGATGCAAGGCCCAGCCTTCCCTCCCCGCCTCCCATGGATGCACCTGGCCTGCACTCACAGCCTCACCTATAAGGGACCCACCAAAACCACCTGCCAAACACCTGACCAGGGAGGTCTGGCTTTTTCTCTGTTTTTAAATGTTCGTTGATTTTTAAAAGCAATGAAGTAGCATTGCATTACCTTTTTCCCCTAATACCAAACACAAGCATTGAATGAACCACAGACTAATTCATTACAAACGCGAAACCCAAACGCTCATCTTCAACTTTCTTTTCTCTCTTTGCTCTTTCCCACAGCCGATACCCTGACCACTCTTCTATCTGCCTATAGGTGTCATATATGTCTGCCCATAGCATTAGAGATAAGGCTCAATTTGAAAACAGGTGGAAAATATATAATGAGTCAAGCACAATCATTGCTTTTCTTGTGTCTAGACAGATAGCAGCTCTCCACCCATGACTCGGGACCCAGGCTCCTTCAACTCTTGACTTCATTGTCCCCCACAGAAAGGGCAAGGGCATAAGGAGGGGACATGTCTGCTATTAAGGACGATGGCCAAGGAAGGCACACCCACCCACCTCCAGATGGACAAGGACTCAATCACCAAGGCCAACCCTCAATGCAAAGAGGATGGGAAATGTGCTCCAGCCCTGGGGGAACTGATTTGACAAACCCTCTTCTTCCGCTTAAGGACTTAGAAAAACAAGAGCTTAGGGTGGCTTCTCACAGCTGGGCAGCCTTCCAGCGGTCCAGATGGGATATATACCAGGCCTGCTGGGGCCTTCACAAGACTCTGAGGACAGGGCCTCCCCAGCCAGGCAAAGTTCGTGCCCAGACACCATTCCATATAAAGTCACATTTAGAAAAAGTACCTTGAGACTTTTTAATGTCGTAGGGAAAACCCAGTTGAGAAAAACAGGATAGATCTCAAACGTACTCAGCACAGTATTAGCAGTGAGAGCTTGGAGTTGATCATTCAAGGACAAGAACACCCCGCCATGTAGGGGGTGGTGGCAGTGAGCAGGACACGGCCTCTCCCTCCCTCTGCACACCCACCCCACCTCCAGTGAGCAAGAGAGGGCCTCTCCCTCCCTCCACACACCCACCCCACCTCCAGTGAGCAGAACACAGCCTCTCCCTCCCTCCACACACCCACCCCACCTCCAGTGAGCGAGAGGGCCTCTCCCTCCCTCCACACACCCACCCCACCACCAGTGAGCAGGACAGGCCTCTCCCTCCATCCACATACCCCTCCCCTCCTCCCACCCTCAGCAGCCTCCCATCAACACCCATCCTAGTATTCATTTTAAGAATGGAAAAAAAAAAAAAAAAAAACAAGTTTTCTTACAAATAAAGCAGTTTTGTTATTACCAGTGAAGGACTATTGAGGGTGATCATCTAAAAGTCAAAGCTGTCAGACTAGAGAGTAGGCTCTGCAGGACAGATACTGTCTCTTCCTGTGGCTGAAACACAAAAACAGATCCAAGGGATTAATTTTTAAGGCAACTGATCATCCATGAGCAAGGTTAGCTCATAAGTTAGGTTGGTGGCACTCAGATTCCATCTCCAGCTATTTTCTTATTCAGATAAATAGTGGTTTCTTGGCAGATGATGTTTCTCCTTTAACCAAGATAAAAACAGAGTGTCCACAAAGGAAACGCATGGCAGAGTCAAGGGACACAGAATTTAAGTCTGGAGCAAGAAATTTCTTACCAAACTTTTAGAAGATTTCAGTATTATTGGCTGAATAAATAATTTCATACAGTAGTCTGTATGCTTTTAAACAGCAGAATCTGGTCCAACATTCCCCTGCACTGTTTTAGGAGAGCTTTCCTAATGCATTGTTCACTAATGAGTGTACAATGCATTAATCATGAAATCCATAAGAAAGAACATAACCAGACGTGATGGCTCGTGCTTGTAATCCCAGCACTTTGGGAGGCAAGGCGGAAGGATGGCTTGAGACCAGGAGTTCAAGACCAGCCTGAGCAATGTAGTGAGACCCCATCTCCATGAAAATAAAAATAGTTAGCCGAGCATGGTGGCATGAGCCTGTGCCCCCTGTGCCTACTCAGGCAGGAGGCTAAAATTGCAGGATCACTTGAACCCAGGAGATGGGGACTGCAGTGAGCTAATGACACAGTGAGACCCTCTCTCTAAAAAAAAAAAAAAAATTCAAAAATAAGAAAATAACCACAAGCTAAAATCACCGATATTGGATATTGAGGAGGCAGAAACTAAATCAAATATGTAAGCACATAGAAAGAGAGAGAACATTTCCCCGCCCTTTTTTATTTACCTCGGCATTGAATCAACCATTAAAATACAATGCATGCGTACGTACCAACAAAAACCAGAAATGTTTTTTAAACCCTGAGATTTGGCCAATAATTCAAAGAGCTTGTTCAAGATGCTTGCCCTAAATATAAGGAAAGTGACAGGGGAACAATTTATCCCAAAGAAATATTGATTGTGTGTCCTTTGCACACAGGCACACATCACATACACAGTGTTGTTTAACCTTACAACGACGCTATGAGTTGGGTATCGTGATCATTTTGTAAATGAGGAAACCGAGGCTCATGAATTTGGATACTGTGTTTGTTAGTTCAGGCTGCCATAATAGAATGTCACAGACTGGGCGGCTTCAACAATGAGCTTTATTTTCTCATGGTTCTGGAGGCTGGAGAAATCAAGGTGTCAGCAGCGTTGGTTTCTGGAAACCCCTTCTTCTTGGCTTGCAGAGGGCCACCTTCTCCCTGCCTGTCTCACATGGCCTTTCCTCTGCTTGTGTGCCCCCCCCCCCCCGGTGTCTCTTCCTCTGCTCATAAGGATACCAGTCCTACTAGATTGGAGCCCCACCCTTATGGCCTCATTTAACCTTTAACTATCTCCTTGAAGGCCTTATCTCCAAATATAGTCACCTTAAGGGTTGGGGCTCAAGCCCCATATGGATTCGGTGGGGATATAATACAGGCCATAAAAGATATCACAACATACCATAACTCTTAGTGGGCTCTTGGACCACTAAGCGTTGCTAAGTAGTAGAGCCAAGACTGTCTGAATCCAAAGAGGACTCCATTCAGAGCTTCCTGCCTCTCCCATGCCACAACATCTCAGACAGAGTGGGGAGGCATCCCTCTGTGAGAGCTGACTCAGTAGAACCTGCTGGCAGGGACACAAGTTTGTAGCAATAAGCTCCGTCCTGGTGGGCAGGATGGTGAAGTGCTTACACAAACTAGATCGAAGAGCACAGAAGTCCAAGTCAACTAGAGGCCTATCCAGATGGCGTGGAATAAAAATGGCTTTGTCTACTTTGTTTATAGCTTCACAAATGGTGTTTGGCTTCACCAGCCCATACAAAGTGTGCTGTTCCATTGTCCTCAAAGAGCCAGGCTTTCATTCAGCATTTCTTTTCCTTTCTCCAAACCACCAGCTAACGTCCTGGAGGGCGACTCCATGGATCAGGACGTCGAGAGCCCAGTGGCCATTCACCAGCCAAAGTTGCCTAAGCAGGCCAGGGATGACCTGCCCAGACACATCAGCCGAGACCGGACCAAAAGGAAAATCCAGAGATACGTGAGGAAAGACGGAAAGTGCAACGTTCATCACGGCAACGTGAGGGAGACCTATCGCTACCTGACCGATATCTTCACCACCTTAGTCGACCTGAAGTGGAGATTCAACCTCTTGATTTTCGTCATGGTTTACACAGTGACCTGGCTCTTTTTTGGAATGATCTGGTGGTTGATTGCGTACATCCGGGGAGATATGGACCACATAGAGGACCCCTCATGGACTCCTTGTGTTACCAACCTCAACGGGTTTGTCTCTGCTTTTTTATTCTCAATAGAGACAGAAACCACCATTGGTTATGGCTACCGGGTCATCACGGATAAATGCCCGGAGGGAATTATTCTCCTCTTAATCCAGTCTGTGCTGGGGTCCATTGTCAATGCATTCATGGTGGGATGCATGTTTGTAAAGATCTCTCAACCCAAGAAGAGGGCAGAGACCCTGGTCTTTTCCACCCATGCAGTGATCTCTATGCGGGACGGGAAACTGTGCCTGATGTTCCGGGTAGGGGACCTTAGGAATTCCCACATTGTGGAGGCTTCCATCAGAGCCAAGTTGATCAAATCCAAACAGACCTCGGAGGGGGAGTTCATCCCGTTGAACCAGACAGATATCAACGTAGGGTATTACACAGGAGATGACCGTCTGTTTCTGGTGTCACCACTGATCATTAGCCACGAAATTAACCAACAGAGTCCTTTCTGGGAGATCTCCAAAGCCCAGCTGCCGAAAGAGGAACTGGAAATTGTGGTCATCCTGGAAGGAATGGTGGAAGCCACAGGTAAGATGTATTCTATCCTGGGATGGCTGTGGGATAGATGCTCATTTTAAACTGGACCTGGTGTTCTTATCTATTGCAAGATCTAGAATACTGAACCTCACTCAATACTGACAACATCCCCTTGCTTCCTGAAATAGTATGCCTATGTGTGTAACCTGAAGTATGTACGCCAAGAAGCTTAAGCATTTAGTTTTTAAAAGCCTCTTGGAAAATAAATTGATGAACAATGAAATATCACCATGTAATATATTTTAAGTCTCCAAATATTTACCTAAATTAAAATCTGATCTTTCTCTAAAGCACGTCTTAAATGTCTTTAAAACATGGCTAATTTCAATACTTGAGGTTATTTATGACCAAGTTAGGAGAAGGCAGTTAAGCCTTTCAAAGGAAGCCTGAAAAACTGCTTTAATAAAAGTGCAGTTTCACCCATTCTTTGAGAGTCATTTTCAAGGCCGATAGCAGTGGTTTTTCTTTTGTATGAAGTGAGTGCCTAGTATCTCTTCCATTTGACCTGCCAAGCCCCTGGTATGTATAATGCTGCAGACACAGTAAATAACTCTAGCAGAAAAGAAGTTGAAGACCCATTCATTCTGACCCCGCTGGCCCTCCTGCTGTTACTGGCTCATCACTGGGATGTTTAAGGAAGATGATCTGTTGACGAAATAGAGAAAATGTTCTGTTTTTACTGATGTCTTCACTTAGACCTGAAATTTGCATGTTACACATCACAACAGCAAAGCAGGTTCTGCCCATATTTGTCTGTTACATCCCCTGAAACAGAGCCATCAGCTATGACTCAAGCTAACCACAGTGCCTCACAGGAAAAGTATAAACCAGAACCCTAATTCATTAAGGCCTTTATTGTTCTCGGAGGTAGTAATAGTGTCTTAGGTGTGCTTTTTCCTGATACCATCTGCCCTTCTGTGCTTTTAAGTCTTCAGCTTGAGGTTCGGGTGGTTTATATTGCCTGAAATTGCATGACCAGCAGGCTGGCCCCATGCTGTTCATCACCCTGTAACAAGTTACTTAATCCTGTCATGCCTTTCAGAGGAAAGCCATGGGTCCCCTGTTTCTACCTCCCTGTACCCAACAGGCGAGGTCACAACCTCTAACAAATTTCTCTTATGGTGGTGGTGTGAAACTTTTGCAACAGGGTTTTTAAATGCAGCAAACAATGAAAATGTGAGGGCTTTGCATGGAGCTCAGTGGTAAGAACACTCTCCTTTCCATAGAACAAAAGGCACAGCAACCTAATCGGAAAGTAGCTTTAAAGAATATCGAAAGTCACTTGTGTTGCGGAATAAGACATACGTTCTGCAGATGTTAACAGGGCTATCTGTACCTTGAGCCTGATTTGGGGGTGCACTTGTGAGGCAATAGCTCGGTGGAGGGGAGAGAAGGAGGGAGGGGAGGAGGGAGGAAGATAGAAGGGAGAAGTAGAAGGTAAGGCAGGGAAGAAGGAAGGGAGAAAGGAGAGAAGGAAAAGGGGAGGAAGGAAGGAGGAAAGAGGAGAATGGAAGGCAGGGGAGCAGGGGGGGAAAGGAGAAGAGGGAGGAGAGAGGCAGGTAGGGGAGGAGGGGGGGAAGACAAAGGGAGGAGGGAGAGAGGAGGAGAGGAGGCTGGGGAGGAGGGAGGAAGAAGAAATAATTCAAACAGGGAGCTGTCACTTTCCTACAGACCAGAAACTTCCCCAACGTCAGCTGAGCACAGGGACTCTGGATCCCCCTAGCGGCCACAGAGCCACAGCCTCTGACACTAGCCACTGACCACTCAGGAGGCAGTTTTTTAGCTTTTCACCATAAATTCCCCCAAGAGGACGTGAGGGAAGACAGTATCTCTAAGCTCAAGAAGCAAAAACCACTGGAGACATACCCTCTAGTTACTGATGTTAATCTGAGCTTCAAATTGCAGGAGTTAAGCTTTGCTTTCCCGCAAACCGAAGCCCAATCTCATAAAATAAGTGAATCTGGAACAAGCAAATTATCTTTGTGATGTCCCTGAGTCAAAATTCTCCCTGGGGCAGACCCTGTCTTTCTGATGACAGCTGGTAATGAGTGAGCCTTTCCAAAGGGAGGAACATGGTTTTCTTGGTAATTAACAGTGATACTTGCCTCTGAGCACCCTCTGGCCTTTCCACAGCTTTCATAGAGAAATCTGAGTAATTACCAGCAAAACCAATCCAAACACTCAACCCTATCCCTGGGAAAAGGCAACTGCTACTCATTTCTCTTTAAAAGTAGTTTTCTAACTTCTAGACTTGTGGGGGTGTTCTAGAAGTTCTGGAGGTGTCTGGAAACTGGACATGTCTTGGTCTTTTCCTCAGGGGAAGCATTCATCCCAGTACCCCCAGCACAACTGATCCCTTACACTTCAGCAGGATACTATTTCCTTGTGAATGAAAAAGCTCAATTAGGATTTATGACATTAAACAGGCCCCTTAGGGGACAAAAATTCTTCAATCTTTCAAAACCATAGGAAGAAAAAATGTGGACCAAATGCACACTCGAGGAAAACAAATTCACAGGAATCTAATGATTCATTGTAGTGCTGGACTGGAAATCAGGAGCCGTGATAATAGCAAGCTGACACAAAACAGCTTCCCCGTGCTCATCACTTCTTTCAAAAATGTCGCCGTTGACCTTAACCTGCTGTGCTCAGTGGTCTCAAGGAGCAGGCCATTTCCAGGGAGGAGGGGAGGCCCACATGGCCACCTTCACGCCGTGCCCTCTTCCCTGATAGGAAGCAGGCGTCCTGGGCACAGGATGATCCCAACCTGGTGTTTTCCGGAGACCCAAGTTGTCTTGCAGGAGGCCACCTGGGTCCTTCCGTCTGCTGGGAGCTCAGGCCCGGTACAGGGGAGTGGCGCTCTGTGGATGCACTGCCTTCCAACGCCAGCCGCATTGCAGGGTCAGGTTCCATTTTTAGAAAATGAAAGTGGGCTCCTTCAAGGCTAGAAGTGAGCCCTGTTTCACGCCTTGAAGGGCCTGCACAGAAGACAGACCCACGCCCACACAGAACAGCCCCGCATCCTTTGTGAATGGTATTGGCCTGGTCCCGCCTGAAGTCAGAGGGACATGCCAGGTGACCTTTCAAGAACCTTCCTGTCATGTGGTTCTATTTTTGAAAATGAATCAAACCTTGGAAAATTCTGACACCAGCCACTCAGACATCTAGGAGTTGGCCGCGTCTCATCTGCAGATATATTTTTAAAGGGGGCCGTTTATGTTCCTGACACATGGGCGATTTTGAGATAGTGGTGTTTACAGAAGGTTTCATAGCTACGTAAACAAACGTGCTCAGCAGCTGTGGCCCATGTGTGTTAAAATAGTAAAGCATTCATATAGACTGTTATTTATAGAGGGCAAATGGGCCTCGAGGCAAGATGACAGCCACACAGCGCTGGGCTTGCTGCCAGTCAGCCCCCACTACGGCCTTGCTGATTGACGAACTTCCACATTTACCCCCAGCGATTATGCAACTGCGGCAGGCCGCTCTTGCCCACACCTCAGCAAATGTGCCTGCAAAGATGAGTCCCCGTTAAGCCTTTGGGTTATTTCACACTTCTTTTGATGGAACCTATCAGACTTACACAAAAACAGACCCGGTAGTATCATTAACCCCTGAGTCCCCATCATTCTGCTCCAACAATTTTCAATTCATGATCAAACTTGCTTCCTCTGTATCCCCACTCACTGGCTGCCCCCCAGAATCACGTATTTCATCTGCAAATATTTCAGTAGGTGTCCCTAAAAGATAAGGACTCTTTTAAAAACATAGCTATAACACCATGATGACACCTAAGATAATGACCAATAATTTAAGATCCAACATCTACTGAGTGTTCAAACTTCCAACTGACTCATAAACGTCACAATTTTTTTTTAAATTTACAATCAGCTTGTTTGAATCAGGATCCAAATAAGGTTAACACGTGGTGATTGGTTGAGATCCCTTGTAAGCCTCTTAATCTGAGTTCTTCTTCCATCTCTGTTTGTTTGTTTTTTCTGGTAAGTTTTTCTTAAAGATGAGAACTTCTGAAAGATTTAAATGCTGCATAAAACACTGGGGGAAAGTGGAGAATGAAACATACCAGAGAACACCTTATAGACAAGGAGGCAGGGCTGATTAATCGGAAGTTGCCATCTGGGAGTTACTAAAGAGGACAGCCAGTGTTCACTGGAAATAGGTGAAGGCAACCCATCCTTCACCATAGAAAGGCTCGGTTCTGTCACGAGTATAGTTACTCCCATACAGAGAGTTTAGTCATATAAATCACATCACAGATCATAAAATATTTTAGTTGGAGGGAATCTTTGCCCATTTTACAGATGAGGAAATGGAAGTCCAATAAGACCCGTGACTTCGCTAAGGTCAAACAGCCAGTAGCAGGCCAGGACCGTGGAAGCCACAGCCATCGATGGTGTTGTCTGGCACCCTGTGTTCAGTGCCCTTTGCACCACGAGTGCTGCTGATGCATGATGGTTCGGTGGGGAAATGCACCCAGAAAGGACAACTGATATTTCTTGTGCAGATGACTGGTATTCATGTGCCCTCTTTTCTTTTCTCCCACCATTAGTTCTTCTTTTTCTTTAAGGCTCTTCTGTTTCCAAATGTTATCAATTCATTTTTAAATTATGTAGGCATTCACACGAATTTTAAACAACCATATATCAAAATGAGATGTACCACAGAACAATTCTGAAATCAAACTTAAATAAGCGATGTCTACAAAAATACCCCTGGAGGAACATGATGTTCTGTCAGTTCTGATTTCCAAGCACCATTTTTCTTTACTGTAATCAAAATGCCAATCTACTGCAGTAGGAGAGAATATGAGATTGCAGCCTTGAAAGAGATAAGACCCCTGAGGTGAGCTTCACGATGCTCTTAAGCTGTTTCTAGTAACGATATTTCATAGCCACCACATCTTTCAAATCTTATTTTTCTTCTTTTGATAATTTACTGCTAATCCCTCCATTGGCAAGCCATTATCTCCAGTTTTGCCATTTTTCTCTTAAGAGTTATAACCCCAACCACCTAGCCTGAGAAAAAGAGTTGATTGATGAGCTCTGAAATGCTAAGAACTTGGGTGAAACTTCCATAGAGGCATCTTCCTGGAAAATCTCTATGAGGAGTGATTTTTTTTAATTTAAAGACATATGAATATGTTTTTCCTAGGTCAACATCTGCCACCCATTAAATCAAGAAATCCGACTCTCCTTTCTTTTTGAGCATTAAGTGTAACTCAGGGTTTCCTTCCAAATGTATTTGGGGTTTCCCAAATGTATTCGGGGTTTCCTTCCAAAATGTCTGTCTCAATATAATATACCCCGGTAGTATCATTGGCTAGGTGGGTAGTAGTATCATTGGTTAACTGACAACAGCTACTCCCCAAATATGGTAAACCCTCTGTAATCTTCCGCAGCTTGGGGACACTGTGTTCTAGTTCACCAAATGTCTTAATCGGATTTTGGATGCTATGGTGCACACAGTCCTAACTTTTCTACCACTCCTTCCAAAAGGCAGGCTACTATAAGAAGCCTAGCATTATAACTCTGCTAAACATTTCCCATACTTCAGAAGACAAGGAGTCAAGGTCACCATATATTACTGTGATTGAAAAAAGCACAAATTGTTCATTGTTCACCAGTACCAGAAAATCCATTGTTCTTCCTTCTCCAAATGGGCCATGAGAAGCCACTAAATTAGATGCTCGATAGAAGTAAGAGATGATCTCCCAATATGTTCAATGCAGAATTCAAAGCCATTGGACAAAATTGGACTAGCATCTAAATTTAGCTCAGACCCAAACTCTAAAGTCAATACTCATCTTGCAAAGGAACAGCACCATCCAATTAGGAGATGAGTGTCAAATCGTGTGAAGCCTCTAATTAGCATATCCTTAAACAAATAGTTTTATTATTTCCTAGGGCTTTCAGTAATATGAGTGCGGACAGCAGGTTGCCAGCAAAGCAGTTTTACTCAACAATTTCTAATGACCGGAAGAGGATCACTGGTGAAAGCTATGTAAATTATATAAACACACACACACTCCTACACACATACACATGCATACACATGCACACACAAATACCCATACACACACATATACAGACATACACACATGCATACACATGGGCACATACACACATACACACATACACACATACACACACATGCATACACATGTGCACACACACAAATACACATACACACAGATATACACACATACACACATGCATACACATGTGCACACACACAAATACACAGACATACACACATACACACATGCACACACAGATACACATGCACACACAAATACATATCCATGTGTAGACACACATACACACGCATGCACACAAATACACATATGCATGGATACACATGCACACACATGGATACACATGCACACACATATACACACTTACTAAATAGTTAAGCAGCCTGAGGTGCTGCTTCTCCAGTCAATCATGCCCTTGCTCCACACTGGCACACCCACCCACTTATAACCTTGTTTGTTAAATAAATTACTTAGTAAGCTTCTTTTTTCCAAATGAACCTCTCTCAGCTACAGCTCAGCTCATCTGTGCCCCTTTGTGTCCATTATAGCATGAGGCCATCCTGGGTTCAAGTTGCAGTTGCCCCTTCCCTGGCTTACATAACCTCTGTCTGTCTCCATT
Organism: Sapajus apella; assembly: GCF_009761245.1. NCBI lineage: Eukaryota > Metazoa > Chordata > Mammalia > Primates > Cebidae > Sapajus > Sapajus apella. The sequence goes on from NW_022436948.1 coordinate 8,369,160, forward strand.
TCTTCAACTCTAAAATGGGAACAACAGTGGTACCTACTCACGGGTAACCTTTCAACTCCCCGAATCCCATTAGAGCAGACCACTTCTTCCTCTATAGACCACACAGACGAAAGCCAAGAAAGAGGAGAGCTTTGCCGGGACAGGAGGTCAGGCAGTCGGGAGGCCCCGTCCCAGCCAGCAGCTTCATTGTCCCCAGGGACCTTGCAGCTAGTGCTGTGACAGAATGACAAATGACTCCCCTCTACAGCAACTCTGAATAGTCAAAGCCGTGAGTGTCAACCTGCAAGCACCAAGGCACACCATGCACAAGCACAACGCGAGGGGAAAAGCCAGCCTGGCCTCCGCCCCAGCTACCTGCCGTGAATGACAAATCAATGGGATCTGAATTAATGAGAATCACTGGCCTCAGTCAGAAAGGACTTTGCATTCCTATAGATAGTAACGTCTCATCATTCCAATTTCTGCCAAAAGTGGACATGAATGTAGATTACTCCCAGGTCTTCTGAGGCAACTGTTCAGTGAGAACAAGACTAATCATTTACATTTGAAAACAATACGATTTCTATATTCCCATTTCCTCTCCTAGATTTTTCATAAGAATCCTAAAGTATCTGCCTATGTTCCAATTTAGAAAGTGCATTTCTGGGCTGGTTAACTCAACCAAATCATATTTACTTACATGGTAAGTTCTTATAGATAATTCTGCTTTAAAGTATCGCTATACTTCAACAAAGCATGCAGTAAATGTGGATTTCCGGGTAACCCATTTCATTATTCTCTGTTTACATAGAAAGAATAATAGATACCGTATCAGTCTGCTTTGGCTAAGTTATGCTGCAGTAACAAACAACCCCAAAGCCTGAAAACAGAGGTTTATTTCTCATTCACACTACGTGGCGGCAGCAGCTGTGTTCACAGCCTGTTTTCTCCAAGCTGCAGACTGAAGGAGCAGCCTCTACTTAGGACACACCGTTCTCATGTCAGGGAAAGCAAGACGTGGCCAAACACTCGCTTCTGCTCACAATTTATTAGTCATAGTGAGTCATATGGCAGTGCCTGATGTCAATTAAATGGGGAAACATAATTTTTTCATAGGAGCTTGTAATAAATCATCGAGAGCAACAATTTCAGTCTACCACAGATCACCTCACGGTTGTGAAAAACAGTAAGCCGAGTTGAAAATTATTTGAGTTAAGTTTTGAAATGTGTGGTAATCATTAGTGTGTTCATTAAAAATGTCCAGCTTTCATCCTTCCAGACACATATTAGATGGCATTTCCCTGTTCCTGTTGAACATGGCTTTGCAGTCAGTAGCCCCATCAATAGAAACATTAAGAGGTGAGTCCCTCTGGTGGAAACTTTACAAGCCAAAGTGTGTTCCCTTCCCACTTCTGAGGTTCTCATGGAAGCACATGTCACAGAGAAGCTTCTGTCATCCTGACCCTTGACTGTCTTAGAAAAGTAGACCCCAAGCCAAGTCTCGTGTGATATATAGGATGACTGAGAAATAACCTTACGTTGGGTTAGGCCACTGAAATTTGGGTTGCTTGTCATCAAGGTAAAATCTAGCCTATCTTGCCTGATATAAAATGTCACATTAACATTTTGACAAGTTGGCCATTGTATACTGCCAAGCACATTAGACTTGCCAGGAAATGAATCTGTAGCTTGCTACTTTGCAGAACTTCTCCTCCAGACTTTAAATTCTGTCTTCACTGTTGAAGGTTGAGATCAGACAGACTGAATTCAAATTCTGTCTCCACTCTTGACTATCCCTGTGGTTGAGCATATCATGTTCCTTACCTTACAAAGTCTTTTTTTTCCCATTCTGAAAAATAGGAATGATGCTTGTACCTACAAAGAGGTATCATGAGATAATCATGCACGTCCTTCTTGATGGAGCCTAGTACATAATAGGTGCTCAATCAATTAAGAGAGTGACACTATGATTCTGTGAATCATACAATTCTCATAGCTATCATTCATTTCATGCCTACTGGATGCCAGCTACCTTATTAGATGCTTTGCATGGAATATTTTACATCTTCAAAGCAATTCTGAAATGTGGGTACCATTCTCATTTAACAAATGAGGAAGTTGGCTCTTGGGTGGGGGTTGGGAAGACAGTAACTTGGGCAAGGTCACCCAGCTGGTGAAGTGATAAAGCAGGATGCAGTCTCAGGGCTGCCCTGCTCCCTAGTCTGTCTGCTCCAGTGCCTCTCTAGAGGAGCCTATACAAATCCTATGGCATGTTTGAGGAGCTCCAAGGTAGTGGTTATTGATTAGAATTCATTAATGCACTGACAGCTGTGGCTCGATGATACGTAATCTCTGGATTACTGGCCATGGCTTCTCCACCGGGTTCCCCTGACTGCAGGAGGCAGGCAGGGGTAATCCAGTCTTGCATAACAGTTGGCATTGAGTCCCTCGAAAGGGCAGCCTAGAGGCTCCCACCCTCGAGTTCTCCCCAGTTCAGTGTTATCAGGTGACTGTGCCAGTTGAAGCTCTGGGTTAACCCCATCCAGAATGCCTTGGGGCCATGCCAAGTATAACCCTAAGTGAAACCAAGCAGCCAGCTTACAAACCCTTAGGGGGGGAAAAAATTAAGTTTAACATTGAAAGGGAAAAATCAATTTTGACTCTGAATTCCCTGCCAGAAATCACTATAATAAAAAGATATAGGCTTTGATCAGCCTAATTAAACTCAGCTGGGGTTTCCATTCCACTGTAAAACATTCAACAGGACCCTTTTTGAGAGATGAGGAGGAGGAGGAGGATGATGACTCATACTGAGGCCATCCTGCAAGGATTTTAATTATGCATCTGCTAAGTAAATACATTTCCTTAAGCATGTTTTATATAGTGCAAATATTATTAGAAATCTATGAAAGTGGACAGATCATGGAGGGCTTGATGAGTAATGGGTTAGAGAAGAATGTATGATGGGGGATGGCTGAGATGACTACACTGTAGAGACTGAGTCTAAAATAAACTAAGGGTCCGTTCACATTGGTCCAGAATTAAGTATGTTTAATACAACTTGGAAAGCTAAAGAAGTAATGAAAAGCAGGCCTTTGTTTGCTTAACATACTCAGTAATATACACTTTCTGTTTCCTCAAACAAAGTTGGAAACGGTGTGCAACCTCAGGGGAACAAAAGTGCTGCTGCTTCGTGATCCCCTGAGATTCGATGTTAAGGATTCATGAGATCCGACACAGACGGGTCAAGAGAGATTTCCAAGCACTCCCCTGGTCCCTCCAGCAGAATATCTTTTTGCTCCCGCAAAGAAACCTCAGCATGTTCAGCCTGGCCTGCAGACCCTGTGTCACCCCATACCCCCAAGGCTAGGAGAAGAGAGAGGTCACATCCGTTAAGCCAACAACAGATGGGTCATGACTACAAGTGAGAGGGAAGGCAGCTTCATGGGCGACCCACAAGCCAGGTCCAGCAGGGCAGGGCGGGGCTGGGTTCCAGTACAGCTGCACAGAGTCACATCCTGGGTTTGGTGGATGAATTAGCAAAAGCCTCATCTGTGGCTGGATTTTTCCTCCCCAACATTGGAGAGACTTACTGTGGGTACTTTGAGTTCCCGTGCCAGCAAGCCAAGGTGTCTTCTGCTGCCACATTGAAAGGTAGAAAGAAAGGTAGTGGCATTTCTTTCCTTGAGCACAGTCTGACACACACTCAACCAGGTACAAGAATCATCTCACGAAGAATCAGCATCCATCACTCAGGAAGGTGGTGGCCCAGTGGAGAGTGAGCAGGGAGGGTGTTAGACGTTTGTGCACTTGCCTTCAGGGGGTGCCTGTCACACGTCCCACCCTAGGGTCTCCTCTTATGATGAAATGAAATCCACAGATGTAATATGAATTCAATTTAAATGTTTAGTCTTTTTATCTTCCAACCCACCAAACTCATGACATCCACTTTCTTCTCTCTCTTCAGTCTTTCAACACCACCTCCCCCTTAGATAGCAACCTGGTCTCATGCTTAGTTGAGAATATAGAAGCAATCAGACTGAACACTGGCATCTTCTCAGGACCATACCTGCCACACACCTGGGCCTCTCCCTCTTCCTTCCCTGCTGTTTCCGTGGAGCCCTGTTCCATCAAGGAGCATCTCCGCATCCCATCCCCTCAGCCCACTCCAAGACTTTTGGACTATAACCATCCTCTTTCTTTCCTCCGTCACCAATTTTTCCTAATAGTTTTATTTCCAACAACATCAAAACATTCCCTAATATCTACCACCTCAAAGAATAAACAAAAACAAAACTGTGCTTGTTTTGATGCCATGTCCCTTTCTAGTACTATCCCATTTCTCAGCTCTCTTACCCACAGGACTTCTAGAAGTAATCGCCTGTCCTCTCCTTCGCCACTGTCTTACTTCCCATCTCAAACGGACGTCCATTCCCACCACACCACCAAAACTCACCAACAACCTCCATCCCGCCCAGCCCAAGGACCACTCCACTGCTCCTGTGTTCCTGGCCCCTGCACATCATCAATGCCCTTAGCCACAGCCTCCCTCTCCAGCACTTTCTTCCCTGCCACTCACGACTCCACTACCGCCTCCCTCCTACCTCAGTAGGAGCACCTTTCCATTCTCCTCTGCAAACTAGACCCCTCTTCCCAAAATGCCTCAGAGCCTATTCCAGCCAGAGTCCCATCCTCCACATTCCTTCCCAGTGACTTCAGCCAGGCCCTTGGCTTTAATTACCATCTTTTTCTATGTGACACCAAATTTCTATCTTCAGTACTAACCTCTCCCCGGAGCTCTGCACTCAAAGCTCTAAATGCATATTTCACGTAACAAGCTTGTACAACCAGTGTGGCCAAAGCAGAAGCTAGAGATTTCCCAGGTCCTCCAGAGTCTGTTCCACTCTTCATCTTCCCCAGGGCCGTAAATGTCATCAGTGACTCAGGTCAAAAATGGCAGCATCATCAGAGATTCATCTCATTCCTTTACCGTGGAAGTCCTATGGGTATTATTTCTCTACGGCCACCATCCCAGATTAAGTTGTTATGATGTGGAGGCAGTGACATTCAACTGGTCTATCTGCTAGTGACCACGCTACCAAAGTTCACTTGGCACAGAACCACCAGAGCACTCTTCATCAGACAGAAATCAGAGAAAATCAACTCACTTGCTTAAAACCCTCCAGTGGAGTCTCACTGCACTTGGAAAATCCGTGGCCTGTAAGATCCTCCAGGCCTGGCCCCTGCCTGCTTGCCTGCTCTCACCTCCAACCTCTTCCCAAGCTGACATGTTGCAGCCACTCGGGTTTTCCATCCTGAGCACAGAGATCTTGCTCAGGGAGGTCTTCTCTGATTACCCAAGAGAAACCAGCTCTCTGACCACCGTGCGTCATACCACGCCGCGTGGTACTCATGGTCAGCTGACATGATCTCATCAATTTAGTTACTACCAATTAGAAGGTAAGCTCCGTGACAGCAACGCCTTGTCTTGCTTATTGCTATCCTCCCAGTACCCAGAGCAGTTCCTGGGCCACAGTAGGCCTGGATAATTACATAGGTACAGAGAAAATTCATGAAGGAATCAGAGTGAAATCCCCTATGTGGTCCCAAACCAGACTGGTCTCTTAAGCACACAGAAAAAAAGTCTTGAGTCACTTAAAATGACCACACGCAAAAAAAAATGTTAACCTAGTCTTGGTCAACCTGAAGCCTCTATCTTCCGGCAATGGGAATAGCTGCAGGCAAACAGTTCCAGTGGACTCCTCCCTGTCCGCTTCAAGATCCCCTTCCTCCACCTGCAATTTAAAACCTCGGTGGTTCCCCAGGGCTCTGTCCTGGGCCCTCAGTGCTTCCCTTCTGCACATCTTCCCAGGCAATCTCTTGCTGCCTCTGGGCGCCAACTCCGTCAGCACAGAGGTAGTTCCCACAGGCACAGCTCCATGCCTCTCTCTGTAGCCATAGACCCGGCCAGCTGTGTCCTCCTGGGCGTCTCCATCGGGGTGGCTCTCAAGCTGAACAGAATGTGTCCTAAACTCAGATTTGCTCCCTGTCATGCATTACACATCCTGATGAAAGGAACTCTGTCTCCCAGGTGCCCAGGTCGGAAACCTGGCCGTCATCCTGAGCTCTTCCCTCCACAGCCCAGCTCCACAGCCCAGCTATTCCTGTGGGGCGACTCTCTTATGCAAATGAGCAAAAGGCATCCCTCCTCGAGACACTCTACTGCCATCTGCTGGGAAATATGTGTAATAGGTCTAGATAGCTGTACCCCTTCCATGTGGTGAGTTGTGCAGTGCACATCTTGCACAACCATATGAGGCGGCCCTGGCTAAGCATGTCCATTCCATCCTGTACCTGTCTCTAGTACTCAAACATCCTTTCCTCTCAGGGGCTTGGCCGCTTCCCTGGTTCGCGCCTCGAAGCCCTCCCGCCTGAAGATTATCATGCTCCCATACTGATCTCCCTAAATGGCGTCTTTCATTTTTGCAATTCCCTTTCCTCACCATTGTCAGAATAAACTTGTAATACAAGAATCTCATCTCCTCACTCCCCAGCTTAGACATTCTCAGTAGCTTCTGAGGAGCTAGAGAATCGAGACCAACCACCTTTGCCTATCACAAACATGCCACCTCTTCAGGTGCTCTGTCCTTTGCCCCACTACCTCCATAAGCTACTGAAATTCCTGCATATGCCACGGATTGTTTCAACCCTAGCCTGCACATGTGCTGTGACATCGTCTATGCCTAGGATGCCCTTTTCCATTGCCTTTCCAATAACGCCTACCCACAAATCTCCCTGCAAATGCTGTCCCTCATGGAACCTTCCCCAAAAGTCCTCCCCCTCTGCTTCTGCTGAGTTCCTGCAAATCTCCATGATGCCTCATGGGTGACTGACCACATGCGGGTGTCCTCAGCAGACTGCACTTTTGAGGATAAAGATTATGCTTTTTTTCTATTCCCAAAAAGTAACACAATCTGGCACATGGTCAGTGCTCAATAAAAAAAATAAATGATTTTTCTAAAAATAAGGTCTGGCCTTTCTGAATATGTCTCAGACCTTCTGAAGGGTTTCCTTTCCACCCGGCGCTATATAATCTGGGCTCTACCAGGAGTTGTGGGCAACACCTGGCTTTCCTATGAAGGCTGTCATGTCATTTAATGTAAAAATCACCCAAGTATTTTTAAATTGATAAATCAACGTCTGAGACAGAGTAGCAAGAGGCAGATCACGGAAGTGTTATATATGTGTCATTTCAGTGTCTTAAGCAAGGGTGCTCTGACATCTGCACATTTGTGTTTTATTGGGGAGATGTTTGGCTGCTTCAAAATGAATTAGGGAAGACAAGATGCTAAATAGGATCAGAGGAAGCCATTGAAGGAAATTATCATGGAACATGAACCCATCAAGTGGTAGGAGATACAGAGAGGAAGAAGCACATGTGGGAAATAGCAGGGAGGCCGAATTAGCAGTGATGCTTGCATGAGAAAGAGAAGAAAAAAAAAAAAACAGGAGTCATATGACTTCCCAGTTTCTGATATCAAAGAATGAAAAGGATAAATGTGAGTCTGGGGCAAACAACATTCAGGTAGCAGGCACGGGGTGAACATGCCAGAGCTACTTATTGGTATTCATACATAATTCCATCCTAGAACACCTGCCAGTGAAAACCCAAGTATAATCCTGCTTTAATTTTTACCTGATTTTTCCCCATGATTAACGCAGGTTTTAATTTGTATTTAAGTCATTCCTGATGATTGATTCACTGTCATTTTTCCTGACGCTTTAATATAATGGTTGGGGGGGTCCCAAATAAAACATTTCTTAGGAGAAAAAAAAATTAAAGACATATTTTACTAAGAATCTATTCTATATGTCCCCCTCCCACCCAGTATTCCACGCATCTTATAAACTCCATCTGACATAAATAGAGTTTAAAACAGACATCCAAAAAGTAAACTTGTCCTCAGATTTCAGCCTTGAAATCACACAAGAGACTCTGCCAACTAGGAATGTCTCTGTGCCCTTTTTAAAGTGGGTCTAGTTCAACAGAGACTCTCTGGGGCCAGGAAATTGGGCTCCAAGAGCAGCCATGCCTCAATGCTTTCATGCCACCTAATTATGTGCTCAGGGATTCCCTTCGATGTTATCTGGTTTCCCTGGCAAATCTCCTCTCCTCTGCCAGAGGAACAAGCTGGATCTCAGAAGAGCAAAACATGGGAAGGGTGATCCCTTTCCAGAAGTTTCTGATCAATATCAATATAAGGTATCCATATCAATGAAGAATGGTCTATACTAAGTAACCCTTCCTTCCTGCTGTAATGAAGGAGAAGTGGGGAGGATGAGCCTCCAAACCTGTTTGCCATGCTACCTCAGGAGTCAGGGGCAGAAGGAATGATCTTCACGTTTTACCACATTTGCTTTATCGTCCTCTCTAGAAATAGGCACAGATGTAGATGTATGTGTGAATGCATGTAAACATGAGATTTCTAAATGATTTCAAAGTAAACTGTAGGCATGATGTCACTTGCCCCTTAAGTCCTTTAGTATACATTCTGTAAAAGTGAAGACAGTCTTACAAAACCACAGTGCAATTGTAAAAATCAGAAAATGAATATTGACACAATGCTGCTATATCTGACCTGCAGACCTGATTCAGACTTCGCCAATTTTTCCAACCATTTCCTCTCATAGTCAAGGAAATCCCAGGTCCTACTTTGTTCATGTCTCTCAATCTCATGTTATCTAGTGGACTTCCTCTGTCTTTCCTTATTTTTCATGACACTAATTTTTTTAAGACTATAGACCAGTTATTTTGTAGCAGGTCCCTCAACTTAAGGTTTTTAATGTTGTTGTTTGTTTTTTTTTTCATGATTAGACTCAGGTTATGTGTTTGGGGCAAGAATACAAAGTGATGCTGTGTTCTTCCCAGTGTATTATATCAGGAGGCACATAAGGTTGGTTTTGCCTAATTTGGGTGATGTTAACTTCCATCACTGGCCCAAATGGTGTCTGCCAGGCTTCCTCACTATAAAATTACTAGTTTTCACCTTCTAAGAAGTATCTCAGAGCAGATACTTTGAGGCCATGTAAATATCTTATTCCTCCTCAAACTTTGCTTTTAGCATTCATCGATAATTCTAACCTGAATCAGTCATTTCTGTGATGGTTACCTCTGATTGTATGGTTCTTTCCACATTGATGTGTTGGCTTTCAGATACAAGGGGGAGCTTTTCCCCTCCCTTAGTTATGTATTGACCTATCTATCTATCTGTCTATCTATATCAGTATGGATTCATGGATTCCTCTTATATTCAATATGTTATAATCTGCTACTGCTATTGTTTATTTGTGATGCTCAAATTATCCAGTGGGACCCCCTTCTAGTGGCTTCTTCCCCTTTGAACATTTTCCCATAATCATTTTGTGTGCTCTTCCTTTTTTTCTGGCACAAAAAGAGGTTACAGGCTCATCTTGAACTTTTTCAGCTCCAGCTCTGGAACCAAAGACATTTCTCCAAAGATTCCGTGTTTCTTTTAGTAGAGAATGGTTTTTAGAAGCCAAGACCGAGGCACTTGGTGTGCCCAGAAGATATTCATACCAGGTCCCTCTGTTTACAAAAGAGATCAGTTCTATCCCAGCTCAACTGGGTGCTAAGTACGCGTATCTGAAATAAACTGGTAGCTCAAAAACACTGCCTTCCAGACACTTGTCAGAAATCCCAAGCCCCTCACTCCAGTACTTACTAGCATGTTGGTCTGGAGGGAAAACATGTGGGAAGGTCTGCATAAAATCACAGCTCCTGCATTCTTCCAGAAGTCTCAGACCCAGCTTTGACACCTACAGGAGGATCAAAGAGCCACCATACGCTTAGAAGCCAAATACAGAAACTTTCACTGAGCTGCATAATGTAAAAACCAGCCCTGTGAAACTGATCCTGTGTCCGCTGGAAGGTGGTGTTAACTTCCCCACCAGCCACCTTATTGCAAACTCTCAGGAGAAATTTATTCATGTCACAGCACTAAGAATAGTTGGACTTTTGCTTAGCCATCGATTTCCTTTTATGTGATGGACACTGTACGTTCTGTAACAAGCCAGGTCTCCCTTGTGGTTGCAACAATGCCTGGAATCAAATTTATGGTGCATGCAGCAAGATTGTGTATGATTATGATGTGCATGTTCATAATACTTCATTCCTGGTGCTTTTTAGGACCCTACCCTAGGGGCTACTCTCTCCATAGCACCACCCCTGTCATGAAATTGGCTAGGTTATATGCTGTGTTTATTAGTCAGCCCAGGCTGCCATAACAAAATATCATAGACTAGGCAGCTTAAACAACAGACGTTTATTATCTAATGGTCTAGAGGCTGGAGGTCTCAGACAGAGGTAGTGGCAGATTGGGTTCCTGGTGAGGGCCTTCCTCCTGGCTCAAAGATGGGGCTTTTCCACTCTGTCTTCATGGGGCCTTTCCTCTGTGCAGGCACAAAGAGAGGGGGCACTCTCTCGTGTCTCTTCTAGAACTACTGGATCAGGTTCCCCACCTGATACTATCTAATGAGTAGACAATGGGACATTTCACCGTTGGGACCTCCTCTAAGTACAGTCACATTGGGAGTTAGGGCTTCAGCATAGGACCTTGGGGGGTGCACAATTCACTCCATGGCATTATGCAAAGTACTTCTATTCTTCCTGGGCTAAGTTAGAGCAATAATAATGGGACACGGTGTTTTCATCATCACTGGGAGTCTGTAGCCTCCACTTAAGTTCCCACACACACAGCTGATGTCTGGAGTAGAGAACCCAACTTTTTGCAGGCTAAAATGTAGTAAGGGCCACATATGTAACTTGATCGATGGTACTTTATCTAAAGTTATGTAAGTCAAAATGCCTACATGTAAAATGTGACTTCTTATTCCATAGTCAGGCAATATTGAAAGATACTAAAAATACTAACAGTACTCTTTCTCCAAAGCTGACCATGCCCCTTCTCTATTTGAACTTGTGAGTTCGTCCTTGCTAAAAGAGCTGTCAAGGTGGGGAAGGTCAAGGGTCTGGGTGAAGGTGATAGGAGGCTGTCCTGGCAAGAACCACCAAGATAAACACATAGCCGGCAACCCATGGATTCAGTTGTCACCTCCACAGCATCAGAAAGTGCCTTCAGGAAAACTCAGGGCCCACGGGGACCTGAGGCTGCAGGGCGAGAGATACCACCTCTGTCCCAGGAGAGGCCTTTCACCCTCTGGGACCTTCTCAGTGCTTTCTTACTTCCCATGCCCCTCTAGCACAAAAGCACCATTTGCCCAGTGGCTGGCACAACACAAAACTGTTAGACAATATGCTAGGAGATTCAATGTCAGTGCTTAGATAATCAATGTAAAAAAGGTTTATTATATTTGTTTCAATGTTCATTAAAAAAAAAAAAAAAAAACCATGGGTAAATAATTGAATGAAGATAGTGGGAACAGGAAAGAAATGAAAACGGGAAAGATATTTCTGCAGGAAGAGTTCAGGTAGAGGGAAGAAAGCAGGTACCACTGAAGGAAGGGCATGAGGAAGCCAGACTGCCAAAAGGTAACAGTTATAAGAAAAACTTCTTTACACTGATTATCAAAGTGTTACCATTTAATCTACTAGACCATTTGTCTGTGGGCATAGGAATCTCTGTTCTAGCTCATCCAGTAGTGTTTCTGCTTTTATCCCAGAATCACATATCAATGTTTTTTATTCCACTGTCTGCATTGTGTCCCCCATGCCCCCCACCACATCCCTTCCTGCACACTCTCGTCTGAGAGGATCTGGGTTCTCAGGGGCGAGCACCTGTCTGCCAGAGAGGCCCAAGGGGCATACAGCGTCCCCTGCTTCTCTCATGGCTTGTCCCAGATCCATACAGCCCCCCTTGAGGCTTTGATTTCCTCGTCCTCCCCCAGGATTCTGTCTTGTGTCTCATCTGACATTGTTCGATCCTGCATACTCCTTTATTCTGCAACTCAGCCTATCTCTGGGCCCCACCTTTTGAAGGAGGAATTTAAGACCCCATCTGCCAAATGGCAACGTAAATCAAGAGACAGCAGAACTTACAGCCTTGCTTATGTGGCATTGAACGAGTCATTGCTTGGATGTCGCCTAAAACATCAGTTCTATCTTCAAGTGGCAAGAAAACATAGCACTTGGTACTGCCTATCTCAGAAAGAAAAACTAAGACATTGAAATAGGTCATCTGATAGACTTCCAGATTGGATTCATGCTATTGATTTCCTGCTGTCAGAATAGAAGGATGTTTCCCTCTACCCAGCAATCATTTTTAATAAAAGCTGGAAAACATTATGGAACGTACACAGGGTGTGACACTTACTAGTGAGACTTTGCAGCTCACTTAGAGAATGAGTTTGTTGGTCGCGCTTGTCAACCCAAATAAAGATTTGCATCCAAAACTGTCCCTTCTTGTATCTACGTTAAGAGCAAAGCTTAGCATACCTAACCCTACCCTTTCATTCTAACTTTAACGAAATAACCATTTATGTGAGGGAGTCCAATTTAGCCTTAGAAATTTGGGCTAAATCGATGGTTCCTTGGCAGATCGCTAGGTAATTTGTGGATCTCAATGAAAACACTTTGTTTGTTAGAGAATGTCACATTGTCAATACTCTATGTCTCTTTGAAAGCGAATTTGAAGGGTTCTGCCATTTTCCTGATTCACTCCAAAGCCAGAATCTAAACTCTATTTCAGACACAGGGAAGGCCCCAACGTCCTGGCAGAAGAAAATGTTATATCTCAGGCCAGCACATGTCTAGTTAAGACACGGTTCCTATTAGTCCCCCACATTCCCATCAGTTTCCAAATTGCTCCACTAAAATGGGGCTTGGGATAGGAGCAGCATCCTTACAGCAGATCAGTGTGGGAACTGGGATTGGCACTGCTGAGGATAATATACTGATTCTTCTGTCTACTTTAAATCCATACGCTTTAAGCACAAGTCACACCCCTAACGATCCTCCTTGGAAATTATTCTGAAAGAAAAATATTCATTGCATTTTTTTTCTCAAGGGTGAAGGGAGAGGCAGTTGAAACACAAGTACTAAGTGGAAATTTGTGTGCCACTTGACAGGTTTTGTTTTTAGGGTTTTGTTGCTTGTTTGGTTCTCTTTTTTTTCTTTTTTTTTTTTACTTAAAGTTCTGAGATACATGAGCAGAATGTGCAGGTTTGTTATACAGGTATACATGTGCCATGGTGGTTTGCTGCACCCATCAACCCATCATCTAGGTTTTAAGCCCCACATGCATTAGGTATTTGTCCTAATGCAATTCATGGAAATGGACACATGTATCAAATTCCACTGCAGCAAACCCCAAATGACTAGGTGCTGGAATGCAAGTACATCCCGGGCTGCTTGAAATAAATGGGCACTCAGCTGAGCTTAGAGAAGTATTTTTTTAATTATGCCCCAAAACACCTCAAAAAATATGTTTGATCTGGAGTGGCGGATCATAGCAAAAACGCATTGAATGAATACGTTCACGTCACTGTCACTGTTTAACTTAGTGACCTGTCTGCAGGGTCCAGGGAGTTCTAACGACTGTGCTTTCCTGTAAGCACAGGCACGCTGTTACACAGATTCCACCCCGGCCTCCAACCACGGCTCACCATATCCCACTGTCATTATTGGAAATTGACGTCTGCCAAAAGCTGAGCAAAGCTAGAACAGAGACCGTAATCACCGAGCAGTGGCTGAAGATGTTTCTGGAAACCGTTCCAGCCAGAAGCCAAATTGTGAATGAGGAAGGAACAGGACACCTCAGAGGAACTTCTTAGAAGTCAGTCTCAGCTGATGCTGCCATTCAATAGGTGTCAATCGTTCCCACCTTCCAACAAGAGCTGCCAGGGCTCCGAGCAGGCTGTGCCAAGTGGGCTAGGAGGGTGTCAAAATCCAGTTCAGTGGCCCAGCTCTTCACCCCCATTGAAGATAAATCATCAGAAAGTTAAGATTTGGGAGCATCGTAGCCCCCAATAAGGGAGGGGAGGGAGATGTCTCTCATTTCCTGTCTAGTGAATGAAGACCTGTGGGAATCCTTAGAGGTCCTGACAGAACCCCCTCGCCCCCCAAGCCTAGGGGCCCCAGGGAATTGCTGTCCTCAAGATACCTGGCCAGCTGCCCTTACAGTGGCTTCAGGGGTTAGAAACCCCGCACTTTCAGCCCACACAATTCAATTATCTGTCTCTTTCCTTACTCCTCAAGAGGTGTGACCTAAGCTTGCTTAGCTTGAAATTGAAAAGTAACCTGAATTATCACCCATTTACTACGTTACTTTGATGTATGAATATTTATGTCCAATTTCTGTTTGGAATAGGAGGGGCTTTGTGGAATTTTTAAAATTCATATTTGTGCCCTGACTGTGGGCCAGGTGTCATGCTTGGTAGCTGTGGCACCATGCCAAAATTTCAAGAAAATACTCTTAGGCCTTTGGCAAATTGAAAAATCTTAAGGTTTCCTAAGACTCTCACAGCTAAGACCTCTTATCTCAGCAATGTCCATTACAAATGCAGGCGTGTAGCTCCACAGTAGACATTGGCTGGAGGTGAAAATCTACCCCACGGCACAGCCCATCATTTCAATGCAGACAGTTTATTGCAAGTCTTGTGGCAGGCAGTCCTTGAGTCTTTTTAATTAACTTTTTTATTTATCATTGACAAGTCCTTGAAGTTTTATAAACTTCAGTACAGATTCAAGGAGGAATCGTTACTGTCAGGTTCATGCTATAGAATAAAAAGCCTTGAATGTAAAAATAACTACATGGAAAATGATAAACCTTTGAACATTGAGTAGTTCATAATGATGACATAAAAAACCATAGTCACTGGTAAATTATCAAATATATAGATATTTTGAAATAATTATATAACATGTCAATTAAACTTAAGTTTAATTACATAATCTTATACTGAGAAAAGATTTTTATATAAGGACAATCTGTAGTTTATTGCAGAGGGATAAGACTATTTTTATTTTTTGAAATAATTTATCTAAAATTAAATTCCCTATGAATGCAGCAGAGGGGGCCATTAATGGAGAATCTGTGAGTTGGTGTCTTGCCCATGTGAGACCCAACTTTTGACTCCGCCTGAGATCTAAGCCATCTAATTGACAGGGAGACACTACTGCTTCCCTGATATGAAGCAACAGTGTGGGTAAAAGTCTCAGCCCACCATGTCCCTTGCACGCGACTCCCAATGCTTCTTGTGTTAAGAGGCTCACCCTTTTCTTTCACATGGGACATGAGGGTCAACATAAACATAGCCCAGCATGGCATGTCGTTTGTCTGATACTCAGTGGTAACTGGTTTCTTCTCACCAGTAGATTGTTAATTATTGGAAGGAATGAATGGAGAGAGGAAGGAAGAGAGGGAAGATAGAAGTTTACTGAGTGCCTAGTATGTATTAAGAGCTAAGATTGTGGCTAGATAGATGGACAGATAAGTCATGCCCTGAACTATAACTCTCCTCTATTCGGAGGCTCTGATAACAAAGAAACGGGATGAGAACACTGAGCCCCTTAAAAGGCAAGAGGAAAACAAGATGGAACCCACTGAAATGGGGAAATAAGAAGAAAAGGAAAATATACTTTGCTTATGAATTTGCTTCAAGTGGCCCTTCTTATCATCCATCAGACTTTTTAGTATGCATGATTTTGAAGCCATCGCAGAGCATTTAGTCAAAATTTCATCTCACTAAGGATGGTGGAGGGTTGGAGGGCACCATTTTCTTCATGACTAGGGCTCTGTCCACCAGAAAGTGGCTGCTTTTGAAAAGCTGTAGACTCTGAAAGCTTTCCTGTAATGGGAATTCTCATTCCCTGCTGCACTTTAGTAGATAGAGGAACAGAGAGATGGAGATATATTATACGTATACGTACATCATTCATATACACATTGATTGCATTATAGATACATATATCTGTATATATACACATTGTATTATATATATATGTTGTATTATATATATACAGTGTATATATTGCAGTGTGTGTTATACACACACACACACACACACTTGTATATATAATATATATATACAGTGTATATATATTATACAATATATACATACATTGTATTATAGATACACATATTGTATTACAGATACCTATATGGTGTAATACATATATCTAAATGTATCTCCACTACAACAGAATTATATTCGTGAGACATACATTCAAAGACTGCCATTTGACTGCCATCCTCCTCTCTTTGGATGTGATACGTCAGCCAACACTTTTATCATGTCATTGTGTTTAGTAAGTTTTTCAAAATAGTAGAACTAACAGAAAAATATTAATCCTTACTAGGCACCCAAGTCTGGGTTCCAGCCAAGGATCGTCGAAGACATGTCTCATAAGTGAATCATCTCAGCGCCTTATCTGGCACCTGCACCCCTCTCCCCACCCCTTAGGTCATTAGAGTCTGGTATCACAGCATAAGCCTGGCCAACAGCGGGTTATGCCACATGTCCCATTAGGCTGAAAATCTAGGGTTAGGCTCACTAGGAAAAGCCCTGGTCTGGCGGTCAGAGCCCTTTCGCTCATGTCTTGTCCCTCCTGCTCATTAGTGTGTCCTTGCTGAGTGATCCAAATTCCCTGGACCTCGCATTCTTTATCTGATGAGATTCCTGCCTGGCTAGGTTTCAATGATTATTAAATTAGATGATATAAAAAAAGCCTAGCATAGAATCTGGAATGTAGTAGATAATTTTTTAAAAATGCTTTTAAAATATGGGTATATCTCTAGTACTCAGGAGGCTCTATTTGCCTGTAAAATGACAGATGGTTCAAACTTCTAAAAATGTCAAGTTAGAAAAACTGCTTACTAATAAGGAATTAGCGGGTAATGCTTCTTTTTTAGGTTGAATCTGAATGAGATGAACTGGGAATCCCATCACTTATAATTCAAATATGTTAGAACACTTTTGCTCTAAAATTATCCTTATAAGAGAAAAAAAAAAAAAAAAAAAAAAAGAAACACCTGTCTCCCAAGCTCTTTAAAACTCAACTAGAGAAGTAGAGAGTTATCTATTTCTCATTCATGTGTTTTATGCCTGAAGCAGGTCAGATAAGAGGGACACCTTTCATCTCAGGAGGTAGGACTCAGTGAACAAAAAAACTTTAAATCATCCGCAATTATTGAACATGCTACAGATAGAACAAAGAAACGATTCCGTCATCTGGCACTTGTTTACCTAGCAACTTTGTCCATCTAGATTCTAAAATACAACCAAGAACTCCAAACTGGGGGAAAACACAATCACAAAAGATGTCACAATGCCCATGCACTTTAGCCCAGCAACTAAGACTGAAGCTGGAAGCTAAGCAGAGCTGTGTCTTTTTTATTTATTGTTTTTCTAATAAGAAATCCTAACAAGCTCAGATTTGACAGGTTTCCCAGACCAGAGGAGACTGAAGCAGCAAAGAAAGGGAGGAGATGGATTTGCTAAAACAGGCACATTGAAAGCAACAAGAAGCAAGTCTGACAGTGAATGAAAAAAAAAAAAAAAAAACCCAGAGCTATAAATCAAAGGAAAAAAAGCCCAAACACATGGCTGTCTGGAATCCTTTATTAGAGAAGCCAGCGTTTCTGTCCACCTTACAGTCTCCTGAGGCCAGGTCTGCGTTGAAGGACAAAACAGTATCTGATGTCTCAGCAAGATGGCTTGGAGACAGGAAGAAAAAGCCTAAGTTATACCCAGTGCAGTCTGCATGTGAAGCAAGGGAAGTGTCTGCCACAATTTAGAAAGATTTCTGGCCCAGAATTGGGAAGCGTTTGCTTGCCTGTATCGCAACTGAAAGGGGGCGAGTCTGGGTTGGCCGGAGCACTCATCCTGAGCCTGTAACCCAGTCCACCTGTCTGCCTCCTCCACTGCGTAACAAGAGAGCACTATGAGTGGCCCACTGCAAATCCTTCTTTGTCTGCAGAGAACTCATTCTTTTTAAATTGTGAAATAATAGTTCATTTTATGGACTTAGGATCATACTGGCTAGAACCCTACCCTTAGCCTTTCTCCCTTCCAGCAGCCAATTTTCCAGGCCCAAGGGGCCCAGGTTAAGAGGCGCCTGTCGTGCCATTCTAACCCAAGTGAGCCACTGAAGTGCCTCCAAGGGCCTGGGCCCTTTGGATCCAATGGTGGAAGTGTTCAGAACCCTTGGGGCCCTCCCTGATACCACCATGAGTCACTTAACTACTCTGGGTGTCACTTTCCTCAGAAATGAGCTTCGTTCAACAGAATATGTATTCGAAGTCTGAATTTTCCTGCCTTGAAGAAGAGTCCACTCTAGGTTTTGTCCCAAGCCACCCCACCTCTCCCCACCCCCATTTTTTCAACCCCCACTTTCCTTCCTGTCAAGCCTGTGTCCTGACACCTGCTGCATGTGAATTTCAGGCCGTGACCAAATGCATGGGTCCCTGTCTCCGCTCATGTCCTGGTTAAGACTTCACATGGAGGCCAGGCACGGTGGCTCATGCCTGTAATCCCAGCACTTTGGGAGGCCAAGGTGGGCAGATCACCTGAGGTCAGGAGTTCAAGAGCAGCCTGGCCAACATGATGAAACCCTGTCTCTACAAAAATACAAAAATTAGTCGAGCACGATGGCGGGTGCCTGTAATCCCAGCTGCTCGGGAGGCTGAGGTGGTCGAATCGCTTGAACCCAAGAGGTGGAGATTGCAGTGAGCTGGGATCGCACCACTACACTCCAGCCTGGGCAACAGAGCGAAACTCTGTCTCATAAAAAAACAACTTCACACGGGAGAGTGAATGCATGGAGGTTGCAAACTAGAAACACCAAGTTCAACACATATTTTTTCAATCATTGGCATTCTTTCCTTCCCAGACACTAACCTCCAGCCTCCTTCACCTTCACAGCCAGTTTGACTGGGGTGATGAATCTCCCTCCAACTGCTTCAGTCTAAAGAAATTAGATTTCACCTGTCCGCTCCTCAACTGCATATCAAGAGAGCACGTATGAGTAGTCCACAGCAAATCCTTCTTTGTCCACAGAGAAGGAATAATCTTCTGTCCCTCTTTTTTATTTTAGTTTGGATGTTTTTACATTAAAAGTAATACTTGCACAGGATAAGACATTCAAATGGCATAAAGGATAGATAATGAAAAACACACCCCTCCCATCCTCTACTCTGCAGTCCCTCTGCTTGGATAGAACCCATGCTCACTGTCACCTGAGTGCCTTTCTGGAAGCACTCTATGCCTCTTCAAGTATATTATAAAATGTGTTCATACATATTCCTATTTTGTTACACAAATGGGAGTGTACATTTTTGTCCATGGTCAGTTGCTTTTTATTAATGTAACATATGCTGCAAATCTTTATTAACACATTAACTCATTCTTTTTACATTGCAAAATAATACTTTGTTTTATGGACATATGATCATTTCTGTAACTGGTGCTCTAGAGAATACTTTAGATAGCTTCCTACTTTTTTTCGATTACAAATGACACTGCAGTAAGCTCTGATATCCATGGGATAGATTCTTAGAAGTGAGATTGATGGGATGAAAGAGGATACACATATTTTGCTTCTAAAGATATGGCCAAATTGCCCTGCTACAAAGGATCGTGTTGATTTCCCGTCTTACCTACAAAGACAGGTGCACCTTTGTGTGCCTATTTTCATCACACTGGATAGAAACAACTCATTGATCTTCACCTGTATGATAAGTGAAAACTGGTGTCATTCATGTTTTCTAGCACGTAGTTGGGCATCAATATATTTACTGGTGTTTCCTTTCCTTCTCTTTGCCCATTTCCTAATTGATTTTTTCTTTTTTCTAATTGATTTGTAAAGGCTTGTTTTATATAAAGGAAATTGCTCCCTTGTCAGTTCTGTCTGGAGATACCTTTCATAGTCTGTCATGTGTCTTATGGATTTTTTTGTTAATGCTATTTTGTTAATGCTATTTTACCTGCAAAACATATTTATTTTATGTAGTGAAACTTACTGATATGTTTCTTTCTGCCATCTCATTGTATGTTATGCTTGGAAAGGCTTTCTCTAGTCCTGTAAAATTCACATAAAATAATTCGCCCTTGTTTTCTCGTAGTGCTTTCAACAGTTTAATTTTTAGGCTGAGATCTTTGACCGCGCTGACTCAGCTGGCCAGCCAGCTTGCCCTGTTTTCTGGAAGACCAGCTGGTGTCCTAACACTCTTCACCAAATAATCTGGCTTTTGCCCACGGACCTGAGTGGTCATCAGCTTTCTCTTCCTGATTTTATCCCACCCACTTTAGCAAAAGAAGACAATGATTTCCAAACAATATTCCTAACCTTGGGCTAGGGTGACTGTTTCAAATATCAGTCTGAGTTCCCCTAACCTTCCTATGCTAACTTAACACATCACAATTACTGTTGAATTATGTTCACCAAAATTCGTATGGTGAAATCCTAACCCTTAGTACTTAAGACTATGACCTTATAGGGAAGCAAGCTCATTGCAGATGTAATCAGTTAAGTTAGATGAGGCCATACTGGAGAAGAGCAGACCTGAGTCTGATATGCCTGGTGTCCTCATAAAAAAAGGGGGGCAAATTTGGACACAGACACGTACATGGAGAGAAGACTATGTGAAGATGACTTTAGAAGTTGGGGTGATGCAGCAAGAGCCAAAGATTGCCAGGAACCACCATAAAATGGAGGAGAGGCCTGGACCAGACCTTCCTTCACAGCCTCAGAAGGAGCCAACCCTGCTGACACCCGGGTCTCGGACTTCCAGCCTCCAGAACTTTGTGAGACCATAAATTTCTGACGTTCAAGCCACCTGTTTGTGGTACTTCATTATGGCGGCCCAAGGAGACTCAGACAACAATTACAGGGCAGTTTGATTTCTTGTTTATTACTAGAGACCAGTTCAGTTGCTGTTGGGGCAAGTGTGACACAGAACATCTTTCCCCTGTTAAGGGCAGGCTCACCGAACATGGTCACTGTGCCTCTCAGACCATCAGGAAAATTCACACCTGGCCTCCTGCCAATCACCCAGTGCCGTGGGCATGACAAGAAGTCAGCTCACCCCACTGCAGAAGGGATCCTTTCTCCCTCTGCCATTTCATGTAATTCCTCCTTCCCCTGGGACATACCAAGAAAGAAGTCTGGCCCCAGGTCCAGACCCCAGCACTGTGGCGCCACTCCAGGCTCCCCACACAGGAACTCTGTGCATCTCACTCCCTTGGGGTTTCCTTTCCCAGGCTTTGATCTTCCCTACCCTTTTCCTGCAAACCAACAAACCTGTTAAGCAGGGAAAACAGACCATTCTGGCCCTTAAAGAGACAGTGCACCTAGAGGTCCTCAGTGGAGAAGTGTTATCTGCCATGTGCAAATAAAAACTAAAGAAGCCGGTGGGCTTAAAGAAGGAAGAGGGGATAGAAAAGACTGAGGAGAAGGGGAGGAGGGAGGAACGCAGTGGTCGTTCCAGGAAACCCTGGGGAAGGATTTAGTCAAGCTGCTCTCTTTCAATGTTTTTAAAAAAGCAGGAACCTGGAAAATCCCTCCAGAAAGGGGGGCTTCTTCCCTGCCGCCTCTCGCTGGTAACCGGGGCCATTTCTGTCATGGGGGAAGCCACATTTGCAACATTGGCTCCTTTTCTGTAAATATGACTTTTCTTTCAGGCTTGCTTTGTGCTTATGTGTGAATTTTTGGTGATTCCTTGTAGCCAGTTTCCTCCTTCTGGGAATACATAGCTGAAGAAATTATAATGTAAATCAGGATGGTAATATGATTCAGAGGACATATTTTTCCAGGAATGCTTCCCTCGCTTGACGCCAGAGACTGAGAAACAGTGTGGAAGCAGGCTGGATTTACTTGGGAAAACAAAGCCTGGCTTGAACGTTCTGGCTCTGGCTTGGCTACTGTGCGGTTCCCCACTGACTAGGAGGGCTGGTACCACTGCTCCCTGAAGCAGCCCTGTCTTCCATCCCCATCACTGCAGAACTCACGGAGAACCCTGGGCTTGCACAACTTCCCAATAGGCTGTGGGGACAGATGACCCAGGATGAGCAGCAGAACCCAGAATTGGCTCCCCACCAAGGAACACCCTCGGGCAGACAGAGGACCACTCTGCTGACTGCTTAGGCACCAACCCATCTGCAATGAGTTGACTGGTAACCACCAAAAAGATATGTCCACATCCTAGGCCCCAGTACCTATAAGGAAAAAGGGTGTTTGCAGATGTCATTAGGTTAGGGGTCTCAGATGAGGTCATCCTGGATTATCCAGGTGGCCCCTAAATCCAATGGCAAATGCCCTTATAACAGAAACACAGAGGAGAGACACACAGAGAAGGCCACGTGAAGGTGGAGGCAGAGACAGAAGTGATGCAGCCACAGGCAAAGGAACGCCTGTGGCTACCACGTTATACTTGGAAAAGCCTCCTCCATTCCTATAAAACCGACATAAAATAATGCTCCCTTGTTTTCTCGCAATGCTTTTAACAGTTTAATTTTTAGACTGAGTTCTTTGATCCTGCTGACTCGGCTGGGCAGTCAGCTTGCATTTTGTTCCAAATGACCAGCCTATGTGCTAACACTACTCACCGAGAAGCCAGGAGAAGCAAGAAAGGACCTTCCTCTAGAGCCTTCAGAGCATGCACAGCCCTGATGACACCCTGATTTCAGACTTGTGGCCTCCAGAACTGGGAAGTAATGACTTTTGATTGTTCTAAGCCAGCAAGTTTGTGGTAATTTGTTACTGCGGCTGCAGGAAACTAATCCACCCTCCCTGCAAGTCACCCCTCCCCTTCTGTTGTCTCCTTGGTGACCACCTGAACAAATACCATTTGTGGAATGAAAGAGGCAACAGGACAGTAATGTGATGGGCCAAGGCCAGTCCCTGGTGCATGCACAAGACAGACTTCTTTCCCCTTAACAAAGAAATAGGGCAGCTGGTGTGCATCCCATTCAACAACCGACTAAGACCAGCATCGCACACCCTGACCTCAGATTGCACAGGAGCTCCACGGTTGAGCAGTCTCGCTGAACCTAGGTTACTACTCAGAGGCATGACCTAGAAAATGTGGCTTGTGTCACTCTCGCTTCTTTTCCTCTCCTCTTCCTCTCTCCCGCTCTCTAGCTGAGTCACTAGCATATTTCACCAGCCACATGTGTACTCAGAGACAAAAAGTTGAATGAGCAGAAAGACTTTTCAAGTCACTCATGTTTTACCTTTTAGTGCGAAAGAAAAGTTATGAAGAATCTGACTCAGTAGAGAAATTTCTAAGAAGCACCCCCCTCAAGACAGATCAGAGTGAAACCAACAAGCATGTGCATACACCTGTCAGAAGAGCTCAATCAAATGACAGGTTTATAGTCAGCTCAGGACAATGTGAGAGCCAGTGTTAAATTCCCCAACAGGCACCTGTCACTCTTCTTTTAGACCGAAACCAACATAAGAGCTGTCCACAGAAGAAAAAGAGAGGAGCACATCAGAGGAGCTTGGCAAGTTATCAGACCACCACGGCTATTTCTAGATCATCTTTCATTATCCCTGCCTACACCTTGGGAATTCCTCCCCTAATTTGAGAGTTTCAAGTTGTCAGCATCAACTGGCAAATGCCAAGTGAGGCAAAGCACAAGAATTCTCAGCCCCTGAAGAGAATTCGAGAGAAAAGAGGAACCCTGCACCTCAGCATTTTTATTTCAAACTAGGGTCGTGAGCACCTCACCTTTTTATGCTTTGACATCTAATGGACAGATTCCTTGAGATTAATTAAAAATCTTGCATTGAGCTCTGGTGATCATAGCAACATTCACAGCCAACACGATCCTCAGGCTCAGTGTCCTAGATGGGAACCTCTGCAGAAGTACTGAGTGTTGTCCCTTGGGAGAACAGGCTGTCCTGGTGAGCAGTGAGATCCTGGGTTCATATCAAAGAAACCCCAGGAAGGGGCACAGTGATGGTGGTTGCATTCTACACAGTGTGTATATAGTCTGGGTTCTCCAGAGATCTATATATAGATATATATGTAGTATGAGCCAATGCTTATAATAAATCACATAAATTTGTATATATATATATATGTAGATACAAATATATATGATTTATTATAAGCATTGGCTCACACACTTATGGAGGCTCAGAAACCCCAAGACCTGCAGTTTCCTGGAGGCCCAGGTAAGCCAATGATGTAGCCCTCGTCCAAGTCTAAGTCCAAAGGGAGGAGAAGACCAATGTCCCAGCTGGAGTACAGTCAGTCAAAGAGAGCAAACTCTCTTTTACTTTGCCTTTTTGTTCTATTCAGGCCTTCAGCAGATTGAATAAGGGCAATCAGTTTTATTCAGTCTACTGATTCAAATGCTAAGCTCATCCAGAACCACCGTCACAAAAGTATCCAGAAGATTGTTTAACCAAATATCTGGGCACCCCCTGCCCAGTCAAGTTGACATATAGAATTATGTATATAATTATAGAATTATTCTATAATTATAATTATAGA
>NW_022436948.1:8394017-8461737 GCF_009761245.1 Sapajus apella
AGATTATAATTATAGAATTACAGAATTATAATTATATATTATTCTATAATTATATACATAATTCTATATGTCAATTTGACTGGGCAGGGGGTGCCCAGATACTTGGTTAAACAATCTTCTGGATACTTCTGTGAGAGTGGTTCTGGATACCCAGGAATGTGACGGCAGCCATGTGCAGCCCAGAGTTGGCTGGTCAACTGCTCTGTGAGCTTGAGGAGTGAACAGCCTTGGATACTGGCTCAGTCTCAGGGAAGGCTGGGGGAGAAACATAATGCTGGGTCTTAGCCAACATGTCACTCCGAATTGTCTTGAGGGAGCCTTCTTCCTCAGGAATTTCTGTACTTGAAATGGAACTTTATAACCTTTTTTCACTTCAAGAGGAAAAAAGTGAATAAATAATAGTTGAAAACAAGCTGTTATTTATAGATACTCCTGGTCAGTAGAGGAAACCAGTTGAGAGAGAATGAGTAGGGTCTATGAGTCTAACTTTTGTATCAGAGAGAGAGGAAAAAAGGCATGATTTGCTCTATGCCATTTATATATGCACAAATATCTGGCTCCTGTCAAATAAGAATTTTAATTTAAATGGTCACAATGGTATCCAGATGTTCAACTGACTTAGGGATTCCCTGGGCACAACTGGCTATGGGGACTCTCAGCTGTTTCAAAAATGAGTCATGAAGCTGTTTGGGAAAGCCCTTCCAGGTTAATGTTGAAGATTTTTCCAACCATGTCTAGAAAGGCGAGTGTATGTGATATACCAATGCATACGAAAGGTGGCCCTGAGGATTTACAGAGATAAACAGAGTGCCAGGCTGAGCACAGTCCCACACAGAAGGCCCCCTCAATGAAGGTCAGTCGAACCTCACTGGCCAATGAGCACCTAACCCTTGGGCTGAGCTTGGATTGACAGTGCAAATGACAGTCAATGATTGACACTGACAAATGGTTAATGATTTCCACCTTTCCTTCATTCTATTTCTTCCATGTTCTTTCTGAGTTTGCCTGAGATCATGCAATTATCAATAACAGTAGTTATAACTAACATTCATTGAGTACTTAACAGCACGCCAGCCCTGTTCTAAGTGCTTCACACATATTAACTCACAAATATTAACTCACTTCACACATATTAACTCAAAATCCTGACTGCTCCTCTATGATGTGGATTCTGTTATTACCACCCTAATTATATGAGTAAGGAAACAGAGGCACAGGAGAATGAATTAACATGTCCAAAGGCACATAGCTTTTGTATGCATTATCTCTTCCTGTACAATTCCCCAAAACTTAGTGGCTTAAAACAACCAACACTTATTCTCTCACAGTTTTTGTAGGTCTAGAGTTCAGGAGCTGCTTAGGTGAGTACTTATGAGGGTGCAGTCAAGGTGTTGGCTGAGGCTGCAGTCATCTGAAGGCTTGACTGGGGCTGCAGGATCCACCTCCAAGATGACACACTAGTATGGCCATTGGCAGGGGGCCTCAGTTTCTTGCAGTGTAGACCTCTCTATAGGTTGCTTGAGTGTCCTCACAACATGACAGCTGGTTTCCCCAAAGCAAACAACTCCAGAGAGAAAGACAAAACCCACAGTGCCCTTTAGACTTACTCTCTAAAGTTACACACCATCACTTCATCACTTCCACTTTATATAACAGAAATGAGTTACTAAATCCAGCCAACATGTAGGGGAAGGGAACATTGGCTCCATCTCTTGAAAAGGGAGCATCAAATATTTTGTGCATGTGTTTGAAACCATGCAAGCGGTAGAGCTGGGATTCGGCCCCCTCGGACTGGCTCCAACAGCTGCATGCTTTGCCACTGTAGTAGGTGCTCCCTGAGCTTACATGGGTCTCTCAGCAATGTGTACAAAGCTCTGTAGTCTTTTACATTTATTTATCCACCCATCCATCCATCCATTTGTTCATCTACCTGTCCATTCATCCATACCTGCCCACTCATGCACTCATCCATCCATCTACCCATCCATTCAGCAGCCCATTCATCAGTGGGTTATTGCTCAGTGCAGTTAGTGCTCCCCTCCAGGCTTCTTCCCTCAGAGCTGCAGGGCCAGGCACCATTGCCTATCATGGAGGCTTTCTGGGTATTCTGGGACTTATGCAAGAAGCCTACGACTCCAGAAAAGGGATTTCCAAACTGATCAGTTAAGACACTTTGGAGAGTGTCCCCACCTCTCTATACAATCCCAGAAGTTTCTCTCTAAAACAGCATCAGTCATAATATTCATGGATAACTCCCATTGTCTACAGTATTGCAGGATAACATGCAAATTCCCTGGACATCACTGAAGTCTTTTTACAATGTAGACCTATCTTACCTGCCCAGCTTCGTCTCATGCCCCCATCTTCACTTCAGCAGCCCAGTGAATCACTCACTAGTTGTTGCATCTAGATAAATACTGACCGCATTGCCCTGCATTTATCCTTCAGGGGTCTCCTGATAAGCCACCTCCTATTCGAGATCTTCTCTGACACTGCTCCCAAGTTAGCCAGCTTCTGTTTGGCCCCATAGGACTTTTATGCATAACACTCAAATGCATTTAACACTTTGTATTGTAAATTTCTATTCTTCCAACTAGAGAAATATCTCTGTGACAATAAGAACTTTGGTAGGGCCAAGCAAAGAGCAGCAATTCCAAATGCTTCCTTTGCCAATTAATGAAGTAGTAGATGGATGAATGGATTGTTGGCTGGCTGTATGAATGAGTGAATGGAAGCGTGCATTGATGAATGGGTTGATGAATGAGTGGGTGATGAATTGATGGATGACCGGATGGGTGGGTGGGTGGGTGGATGGATGGATGGATGGATGGAGAAAAACAGCTTCTAATCTCTTGCAGCTTGTGCAATAGTCAAACAGAAATAATTTTAACACATACCTTGAAGAAATTTGCTAAAGAAAAATGTTATGGAAAATAGCCCAATCAGAATGAACTCATATGAAAGGTAAAGTATAAGTTTTAAATACAAACAACAACAAAGAGGGAGGAGGAAGAAAGGAAGGGAAAGGAGAAGAAAGGAAAGGGTAAATAAAAGCACTCGTTAATATTTCTGCAAACCGAAGGATTTGGTGCTCCTGGCAAAGTAGGGCTATTTGGAGTTGTTTTTTACTGTTTTTCTCCAAAAATCTGAAAATAAATTCTTTTGGCAAAGGTGACCTCTGGGTGGGACACAGCAGGCTACACATGTGTGGCAGGATCAGGGCAGGTGAGGGCTGCCTACCAGGAACTGAACTGTTGCCATGGAAAAGCCCTCTCCCAGACTGTTTACCGGAGTCCTCTCCCTCCCCACCCCCAGGCTGTCACACTGCAGCAGACTGGCTGGAGCTTGTCTTAAGCCACAAGAGGAACCAGTCCTGCAGTCAGAGGCAATAGTCCAAGGCCAGCAGGGTGGTGGGCACTGCCAGCATCATGGCATCTGGGGAGAGGAACTGGAACCAACTATCGATTTCTGCCACTGGACACTTAGACTCCTGAGCACAACGTCAGCCTGGCCAGGAGCCCTGTTCCCACAACCAAGTGGGACCAGCATTGCAGTCACTCCTAATAAGCTCTCAGGTTCCAGTGGGGACTGGTGGAAGTGGGGAAGGGGACATAGAGCTGTTGAGACTAGAAATCTCCACCAGTGCCTGCAGAGCCTGCTGCTTTCTCTCATGGTTCCTCAACCTCAGGGCTACTGGCATTTGGGGTCGGATCATTCTCTGTTACAGGGCCTGTCCTGTGCATTGCAAGGTGTGTGCGGCATTGCTGGCCTCTGCCTCTAAATGCCAGTGGCACCCGCTTCAGTTTGACAATCAAACATGTCTCCAGACATGGCTGCTGTCCCCACCTGGGCCAACACAGCCCTGCTGAGAACACAGCTCTGGCTGGCGCCTTGCTTTTCCCTGTAAGTCACCTTAAGGTCAAGCCAGTTTCTCATCCACTTGCTACCTCCCCAAGCTGGCCCTGAGCACAGCCAGAAGTGGATGGAGCTGGTCTTTGAGCACAGTCCCCAGGCCAATGCCAGCTGCCCTGCACCTCGTACACACACACGCACAGGCCTCAGCACTCCCTGGTGTCCCCTCCAGAGGGCACTGGGCTGTCCACTTCATTGCTTCATCCAACAAAGATCCATCAGGTGCCTGGTGTTGGCTGGTGGCAGGGTTCGATGGTAAGCAAAGTGCAGGGCCTCCCTCCTGCATGGACAGATGGAGCTTACAACCTGCCTGGCCTGCCTGACTCACATCTGGCCCATGCCAGGACCACCTCCTGGAGAAAGGACCCCTGTACCCTCGTTCTCCACCACTGACCCAAGGGTCAGTCCCCAAGTCATGGACCTGCCCACCTCCCTTCCTGCACTCAGCCCTGCCCTCTGCCAGCACTCCTGCAGATCTGTGGCACCCACGAATCTCCTTTGGACCCTGTTAAAATGCAGGCTCTGATTCCGGGGGGTCTGGGTTCTGCATTTGCAACCTGCTGGCAAGGGCGCAGGTGCTGCTGGTCCAGAGCTCACATGAGGGCCGAGGGGACAAGCCACAGTTAGAGAAGCTGGAAAGCCCATCAGCAGGGCGGGTGCACCGCCTCCTATTGACATGCGTTGGGGGCGGCTCAGGGGACTGGCTTGCCCTTAAGGTGACTCCAGCAATAGGAATTTGGGAGCCAAGGTAACAGTGATGGACTGTTTAGGGGTGGACCTCCAGATTCTTTTTCCGGTGTAAGAGCCTGCTTGCTGGTTCGAAATTGCTCCCAGGAGCAGCAGAAACCCCTGGTGACCGCCTCAGGGTCCCAATCAGGAGGTCATGCCTCTTCTGGCCACACGGCCTCTCCCGGGGCCGGAGAATCTGCTCAGGGCAGGACGATGCGGCGGCGCCCCGGGACTGGGTGTCATCACAGCAGCCCCTCCCAGAGGTGCTGGGGCCCGAGGGGCCGAGGCGCGGCCCGAGGGTCCCCGCGACGACAGTGGTACTTGTCCCCAGCGCGGTCAGCGCCACCAGAAACCCTCCCCGTGCCCGCAGCCCGGAGAGACACAGCGAGCGAGCGCGCCACCTAGCGGTGCATCGGCCGCACAGCCCGGCGCAGCTTCTCAAAACCAATGCAGCCACTCGCGGAAAACTCCCCTCCAACTTTATTCCTTCCCCCCTGAGGTCTGATCTGTGTGGCCTTTATGTCTCGGAGATGCAGCCATTGTATCTTTAACTCCAGATTCCAGAAGGAAAGACTTTTGGCTTTGCACAGGTCAGTAGCTCAAAACGGAGCCCCTGCCATATTGCCGGATGCTGGGTACCACGAAAAGGAAAGGAAGATCATGGCTCAAGGGCCGGGTCCAAGGGAGACACTTAGAAAGCGGCGTGAAGGGTGTCGATTGAGTCAAACCTGGAGCAGCAAGGGAGCTCCGAGCAGGACTGCCTGAGTCCACCTAGAAGGCTGGGGACAGGGGCAGTGCAGGGTGGGCTGTCTGGAAGGAGCAGCCCTTGCCTTTCCTTAGCCACACTAAGTGAGTAAGTTGTCCAGATTTCTTTCATTCATTCATTCATTCCTCATCTATTGCTCTCATGATATGCACCCTGAGTGTTCTAGGTAGTCAGGACACAGCATGAGTAAACCAAGCTTACGTCCAAGTGAGCAGAGAGAGACTAAACCAGAAAGTAAGCCTGTCAGGGGTGAGACATACAGAAAGGAAAGGAATCAGGGCTCTGGAGGGGGTGATGTACGTGGGGTATACGGGAGTCAGGAAAGCTGTCCCCGCAAAGCTAATACTAGATCCAGCCTGGGTGAGAGGAGGCGTGAGCCCTGTGGGTATCAGGCAGAGAGTGTTCCAAGCAGAGACGGCCAGTGTGCAAAGGCCCTGTAGTGAAGGGCAGCTCTGAGAAGCATCAAGGAGGCCTGAGTGGGTGGAGCCCAGTGGGTGGGGAAGAGTGGGCAGAGGGGAGGAGAGTGAGGTCACAGGTACCAGGCCAGGGAGAGCCTCGTGTGGCTTTTGCTCTGAGCGGGGAATCCTGGAGGGTGCCGAGCAAGGAGTGGCATGAGGTTCAGTGCATTTTGAAAGGGTGGCTGTAGTTGGCGTGTGAGCTATAGATGACCAGCTGTCCTCCAGGTGTCTCCAGTGTGCCTCCCAGGCTCAAGTAATTCTCCCACTTCAGCCCCCCAAGTAGCTGGGACTGCAGGCACACACCACTACTCCCAGCTCACTTTTCTATTTTTAGTAGAGACATGTTTTCACCATGTTGCCCGGGCTGGTTTCAAACTCCTGAGCACAAGTTATCGGCCCACCTCAGCCTCCCAAAATGCTGGGTTTACAGGTGTGAGCCATTGCACCCAGCCCAGGCTTAATATGATTAAGACGGCAATACTACCCGAAGTGATCTGCAGACTTAATGTAATCCCTGCCAAAATTCCAATGGCCATTTTGCAGAATTAAAAAGGCCAATCTTCAAGTTCATATGGAATTGCAAGAGGCCCCAAGAGGCCAAGGCAATGCTGAAAAATAGCAAAATTAGAAGATTCACACTTCCCCATTTCAAAACTTACTATAAAACTATAGCAATTAAAGCAGTGACTGAATTTAAGGCATAAGGATGGACATCTAAACCAGTGGAATAGAATTTAGAGTCCAGAAATAAACCTATGCACCTAAGAACGATTGATTTGATACTAAGACCATTTAATGGGAAAGAATCCCCTTTTCAACAAATGGTCCTAGGACAACTGGATATATACATGCAAAAGAATAAGCTGAAACTCTGCCTTACACATTTGCAAAAATAAATTCAAAATGCATCAATGACCTAAATAGAGGAGCAAAAGCTATAAGACTCTTTAGGAGAAAACACAGGGGTAAATCTTCATGACTTCAGATTTATCCGTGGATTCTTAGCTGCGACACCACAAGTACAAGCAACAAAAGAAAAATATAAAACTTCATCAAAATAGAAAACTTTCATGCATTGAAATACATTATCATGAAGTGAAAGACAGCATACAGAATGTGAGAAAATATTTTCAAGTTATTTTGAATATCCATCTTAACTATGTTATTCCAGCTACAATTCTATGAAGACACCTTAGAGTCTCTGTACATTTCCTTACTGTAAGATCCAAACAGTAGATTCAGCATCATAAAAATGTCCAAAGCATTGTTTTTATCTCTGCATTATAGCACAAATGTACACACACATACACACACACACACACACAACACACACAGACTTCATGCTCCCCAACACCACTTACTATCTCCCTAAAGATACAAAGAGCTGCATGGCATCAAGCAGAGACTTATTTCTTTGAAGCTTCCCTGTTTTGTTTTTGTTGAGCTTTGAATTTGTAAAATGTTGGCAAAAAAATGGCAAACTCCATAAACTAAGAGGTTTATTCTGAGCCACATATGAGTGACCATGGCCCAAGGCATACTCTCAAGAAGTCTGGAGAACATGTGCCCGAGGTGGTGGGGTTACAGCTTGCTTGTATACATTTAGGAGACCTAAGACCTCAATGAATACATATGAGGTATAAATTGTTTAGTTCTGGAAACGTGGGACAACTTGAAGGTGGAGGAGTGCCTTTTAATCACAGGTAGATTAAAAGATTTTCTGATTGGTAATTGGTTAAAGAGTTAAGTTATTATCTACAGACCTGGAATCAACAGAAAGGAGTGTTTGGGTCAAGATAAGGGGTTGTAGAGACCAAGGTTCTTGTTACGTATGTAGATGAAATCTCATAGGTGGCTGCCCTTTGAAACAATAGATGGCAAATGTTTCCTATTTGGATCTTTTAAAGATGCTAGACTCTTAGTTAATCTCTTCCAGATTGGGAGGGCCTGGAAGGGGAAATATCTAGTTATATTAGAAATATGTAGAATATTAGAGATTCCTTACAGAAGCAATTTTCCATCACAAAAGCCAGCTTTGCAGCACCATTTCAAAATATAGCAAGGAAACATATTTTGGGATAAAACATTTTGATATCCTCCTTTACCTGTCGTGTGATGTTATGGGAGAGTCAGGTTGGAACTTGGTATTGTATTGCTATGAAGAGTCTGTTCTGCCAGTCTGAAGATCCCTGTTTTAATGTTAATGCTGGTCAGTTTCTCCTGAATTCCAAAAGAGAGAGGTTATAATGAGGCATGTCTGACCTCTACCCCTTCCATCATGGCCTGAACTTGTTTTTCAGGTTTCCTTTGAATCCCTTTGGCCAAGAGGGGAGTCCATTCAGTCATCCAACGGGCTTAGAATTTTATTTTTGGTTTACAACTATCAGCTATCACTAGAAGTGAAATGAGAGAGTTCCCTGAGCCCCCTTGCAAGACATGCAACAGGGGTGTGGCTGTCTATTCTGTCAAACGCCTTACAGGAGTGGGAGCAGGCAGATGGACAGGTGCAGGAGCTGGGTCACTGGGCTCCGGCCCCATGGCAACAACCAGGGGAGGGGGCCTGTGACTCCTGGAGCCCCAGGTGCCATGTGTTACAGTGCGCTCTTTTAGCCTTGCCATCCTCAGATGGCGCAAGTGTTAACCAGCTCAGTGGATCCTCTGCCTTTTTGCAAGGGCAGAGGATCAGTGTGGCAGCTTTCTGTATCTAAGCATCCCAGATGAATCGGGTCACACGCGGACTTGAAGGATGGTGAACGCAGGGTTTTACTGGGTGGTGGAGGAGGCTCTCAGCAGGATGGATGGGGAGCTGGACAGGGGATGGAGTGGGAAGATAATCTTCCCCTGGAGTTTGGCCATTCAAGGGCCAGTTCTCCAACCATCTGCAGCCAAACTCCTCCCGACATTCCTTCTCTTCTCTCCTTCTCTGCCACTCTTCTGCTCTTCTGTTCATCTGCTCATCTCCTGCTTCTGGAGCCTGGGGTTTGGGGTTTATATGGGTACAGGACGGGGAGTGTGGCAGGCCAAAAGACAACTTTTGGGCATGAAAACGGGAATGCTTGTCCTCATTTAGGGCTGCAGGTTTCCAGGCTTGAGGTGGAGACCTTTCCCGGGGAACCACCCTCTTCTACCCACTTATTTCCCTGTCTCCTGTCCATATCAGAAAGTTCATAAAGTTACACTAAGAACAAATTTGCTTACTAATATATAGTGAAATTTTAAAAATAAGAACTCAGAAGCTTGAGAAGAGCAAAAGTAACACTAGTTGTCCTTTAGCACCCAGGTTCAAATTAGGGTGAAGCCCACTTTCCTCAGGGCATGTCCCCCCGCCCCACCTCCCTTCTCCCCAACCCTTCCCAGGCTGAGTTGAAGGAAACTTCTGCCTGAACTCAAGGCCAGGCAACATGAGCCTCCACGTGTCCCTGACCCTCCTCTCCTCCTTGCCCCCTTCTCACTCCTTCCTCCCCTCCACTAACCACTATCACCCTCCACATCCTGCTCTTCCTGTTAGAAAAAAAGAATCCAGTAAGCCATTGAACACCTCAGAGACTTAAGGAAAGGAAATATTAAGAGTTCAAAAGCTAGGATTTCCTGAGTGCTCCGCCTGACACCATAATAAGCATCCTCTAGTCCAATCTTCAGGATGCACCCATGACACTGGGACACTTGTCCTATTTTCAAAACAAGGGGTTTAGAGAAGATAGCAATGGTAGACAGACCACAGAGTTGGACAGGACCCCTGCCTCCCAGCAGACAGACGCTATGGTAGCTCATGGTATGTCTACCAGTGTACCAGGAATGAGTGTTCCTAGAAGATGCTCTTTCTACAGGATCTATGCTGTAGGCACACAGCAGAGCTGCACCGAGCTCTCCTCTCTCCCCAGACAGAGGTCCTGCATGGGGGACCAGCCTGCACCTAGCCACAGCTGAAGTAGGAACCGCTGCAAACAAACCTCTCGAACACCAAACTGGGAAGGAAGTGGTGATTTATTTGGCCGGGAGCTATGGCAGGAATAGATGCCTAACAACCAAACTCCCCAACAAAGAAAATCCCCGCCCTTTTAAAGGCTTACAACTCTAGAAATTACATGTGAAAGGGTCTTGATCCGTGACAGAGTCATCAGGTATGTGACTTAGGTGGGGGCTTGATCGTATTTAAGCAGAAACAATGCCTTCTGGAAAGATTCCTCCATACCATGCCTGCAATCTACAGGAGTGCGATTAAGGGTGGTGCCCGGGTCTGCCAGCCTTTACTTCTCCTATTGAAATGCAATGTAGAAGTCTAGGGGGAACGGCTCTGAGAAGCTTCAGAGGATTAAGGGTCTCCTTCCTCACAACTACTGAGCTGAGCAGAGAGACAAGAGGTCCAAGCCAGACTGACTCCGTCCCTCCCCCTGCCCTGGAAGCTGCAACCTTAGCAGAGAATCTGATAATGTGGCCTCACAGTTATCCTAGAACAACGCCCTATAGTCCAACCCCAGGAAACTCAGAGAAGGCTACCCCGGCTCCCACTCTTGCTAAGGAGAGAGATTAGCTTCCTTCCAACCTGCACGTTCCCCAGCCCAGCTCAGTCCCATCCCTGTTTGATTCTGTTCAGCAGGCTAGTTATTTCCATCACTTCTAGACAGGGGTCTACTCAATGCACCCTCACGCTGAAGCACCTGAGGGTTCCTGGGTACAGCAGGACGAGGCCAATACCAGGAGTCCCTGAAGTCCCAAATGCCACCGTCCAGTGATCCTGGAAACAGAGGGCAACATATGGAGGCATTTTGGATGTTGCACTGTGGGAGAAGGAGTCTGCTACTGACACCTCGTGCCTCGAGTAGAGGCAGAGATGCGGCTAAACACCCTGCAGTGCCGACCCCGGAGCCCGCTACCCCTGATGTCCTGTGAAGTCATTCTGAGTCCTGGAATTCTTTGGACTGACCCTAGGCTGAGCTGGATCCCCCCGGTCCAGACAGGATGGGCTTGTTATGGGAGCGCCTATGTGATGAGGAGAAGGCATTGCTAAATGCCCCCCACAGTAAAGAATTCTCCAACTCAAAATGTGGAACCCTGGCCTGAAGATATGAGGAGGGACCAAAAGGAACTCACGCTCCTTGGCCCTTGTTACATATCCAGCTCGGATCTGGGCGTTTTGACTGTGTTGTCTCATTTAATTTTTAAGGGGAAAACCATGAATGATGTACCAGCATTGTACCCCATTTTACAGATCAGAAAACTGCACCTCAGAGAGGTAGGGTGATTTGCCTGAGGTAGCACAGACAGCAGGGATGGGGTGGGATGCCCTGGCACCTCTGAGCAGCTCTTGGTTCTCATCCCACAGGAGCCTCTGAGCCAAGTTGCCCAGTCCAGACGGTGAGGGTCAGCTCAGCTTCAGGCCAGCCTGAGGAATCCCAGGGGAAGTGGAGTGAGGACTTGGCTCTACTCAATGGGAAGCCAGGACTAGGGGCTCTTGGGCCGCCAGAAGCCGACCTTGCCATTCCCAGATCTATGCCTATGTACCAGTCTTCTCCCCTCTGAGCCTCCGCCCCAGGTTAGGACCCCTTCACTCCTGCTTGTGTGGTTTGGAGAGAACCACTCCACCCGTACAAGCCATGTCTTCTAACCTGTGAAATGGGGAGTGATAAAACCTTGCTTTCAGGTTCTCGGGGTGGCTGTGGGTATGAAATGACATCATGCCAGCTCTTTTCTGCCTCCTTTTTGTACTCACATCCACTGAGAGGCCACTCTCTGCACTCAGCTCCACTCCTTCAGGAAGCTTTCTGACAACTCCCTGCTTGGAGTAACTAAACCAGCAAACCTATGGCACCAGCTCACACATCACCCTCAGCGGCTGTCCAACTCTCTGTCGAGATAATTGTGTTTCTTAGATACACTTTGAATTACTAAGCAGCGGCAATGCTGCAGGACAAAAATTGTCCATGATGCTTGTGGGAGGGATGAATGATGTCACCGAGCAGACACTTGGTCAGCCTAAAACTGTATTGTAGTCTCGTTCTTCCCTTCTTTGTCCACTGAGAGAGGCAGGAAGGGTTGGTACGCCTGCATAGAGCTGTCCAAATCCAGTTTTATCTCATACCAGCATGGAGACTCACCCACCAAGGTTGCAATCTCCCCACTAGAAATTCAGTGGAGTAATTAAAAAATCACTTTCCCACCTGATCTGGCTACTTCTGATTCCCATGAGGTTTGTTCACATCCTGCCAATTGCTAAATGTTTATTGTAAAACCAGAGAATAATGACTACCTCATTGCTGGAGAAATGATGCTTTCGATGATCGCATCGACTTACAGACATCCCCCACCATGGCCTGCCTTGCCAGCAAGGCTCTCTTGGGAGCCATCAATAATAAATAATAATAGCTGCTGTTTATTTAATGCATCCCATGTGCCAGTGGACCTTTCTCTTGCTTACTGCGAGAGACTTCTGTTCATTATCTCCTTTAACCTTCACACTGATCCCGTAAGATCTGTGCCATTGTGGGCCCATTTGGCAGATGATTAAACCAAGGCTTAAAAGGAATATTCTTTTTCCAATCTCTGTAACATTGGAATTATCTATTCCTTAAATGTTTGGGAAAACTCAGAGTAAAACACCATGTAGCCTTTTCTTTCTATGAACTCTTTTAACTACTGATTTTATTTCTTTAATAATTATAGGACTATTCAAGTTTTTCTATTTCTGAGTCAGTTTTTATAAGTAATATTTTTTAGATCTTTGTCTATTTCATCTAAATTTTTCAATTTGCTGGTATGAATTCATGATATTTCTTAATATATTTTTACTGCTTTTGTTATGCACGCTTTTTAACTTCAGATATTGTGTTTTTAAATTATATTTATTTTTTTTACTGTGTTAATCTCCTCAGGGGTTGGTCAATTTCACTTACCTCCAAAGAATCAACTTTAATTCTTTCCATTGCACGGTTGTTTTCTATTTGGTTACTTTCTGCTGTCATCTTCATTGTCTCTTTACCTCATTGTCTCTTTACTTCTTTTTCTCTGGCTGAATTCTGTTACTTTTTCTCTCTAATTTCTTAAAGGGAATGTTTCACTCACTAATTTCTTTTTTCTTTTTTTCTAATCTAATTTAGGGTTCATTTTCTAAGAGTCATTTTAGTTTTATCCCAAAACTTTTGATAAATAGTTTTTTATTATATTGTTCAATCCTAAGAGCTAATTCCTATGATGTTGGATTATTAACTGATAAATGATTTAGATCCAACTTTTTCTTTCCAAAAGTATGGTGTTTTATTAGTCTTCTTTGCTACTGACTTCTTAACTAATTTCATAATAATTGGATAATGTGAACTGAATGATAGTTTCTTTGGGACTTATAAAGACTTATTTGCTAACGTTGTACATGGTAAATATCCAGTGTTCGGGAGGTGCTTAAAGAGAATGCAAGCCCAGCTGTGGGATGCACCGGCAGGCATGCATTCACAATATTAAGCTGGCTAATTGTGTTCTTCATAGACATGCACATATTCTTACTGATTTTTTGTCTACTAAATTTAATTTTTCAATTACTGATAGAGCCATCATTATGATGGTGAATGTGTCCATTTTGTCTCATACTTAGTTTTTTCTACTTCGAAACTGTATTATTAGATATACAAGTCAGTATTCTCCTCCTGGTGAGTAGTCTTTCGTCATTATGATGACCTTTTCATCTCTTGCAATACTTTTTGCCTTAATCCATGCTGTCCCATATCAGTGGAGCTATACAACTGTTCTTTCTGAAACTATTTGTTTGATATATCCCTTCCTATTATTTTGTCTTCAACTTTTCTTTGTCTTTCTGTTTTAGGAGTGCCTCTTGTAAACAATATGTATCGGGATTTTTTTTTTTAATTCATGAAACTATCTTTGTCTTTTTACTAGAGAATTAGCTGAGTGTTCTAAAATAGTGGTCTTCAACTTTTTTACTCACATATTCCTTAAATATTTTGGAAAACTCTTAGGCCTCTCACATATTTTTAATTTGACATCCCGAATTTTTATTATAAGCTTAAATAATTGTAAAAGATGTTTTTCTGGCATTTTGTAGATACTGATATAAACAATTATGGAACTCATTTAAATAGATCCCATGGGATATAACTTTATATCAATTCAATACTCATTATTGTCCACTTACAAAACATTTGGAGTTTTAGAGTATTCTTTTCTTCCTTGAACTTTTATTGCCATTTCATCCCCCCTACAGAATTTTGTCCTAATATACTACATTTTTTTGCTTCCAAGTATTTTTTAATCACTCTATCAGCTCTGTTTGCAACAAGAATATGTATACAAAATTTAAAATGTTAAAAATTTTCTCAAAAACAAACAACCTCATTAAAAGGCAGGCAAAGAACATGGACAGGCCCTTCTCAAAAGAAGACATTTATGTGGCTGACGAACAAATGAAAAAAAGTTCTACATCACCAACCATTAAAGAAATGCAAATCAAAACCGCAATGAGATACCATCTCACACCAGTCAGAATGGTGATTATAAAAAAGTCAAGAAATAACAGATGCTGGTGAGGTTGTGAAGAAATAGAAATGCTTTTACACTGTTGGGTGAATTTGTTCAGCCATTGTGGAAGACAGTGTGGCAATTCCTCAAAGACCTAGAACCAGAAACACGATTTGACCCAGCAATCCCGCTACTGGGTATATAGCTAAAGGAATGTAAATCATTCTATTACAAAGATACATGCACACATATGTTCATTGCAGCACTATTCCCATAGCACAGACATGGAATCAACCCAAATGCCCATCAATGATAGGCTG
This sequence comes from Sapajus apella, assembly GCF_009761245.1. Taxonomy (NCBI): domain Eukaryota; kingdom Metazoa; phylum Chordata; class Mammalia; order Primates; family Cebidae; genus Sapajus; species Sapajus apella. The sequence continues at coordinate 8,408,666 of NW_022436948.1, forward strand.
GATAAAGAAAATGTTGTACATATACACCATGAAATACTATGCGGGCATAAAGAGAAACAAGATCATGTCCTTTGCAGGGACATGGATGAAGCTGGAAGCCATTATCCTCAGCAAACTAACACAGGAATAGAAAACCAAACACCACACGTTCTCACTTATAAGTGGAAGCTGAATAATAAGAACACGTGGACACGGGAGGGGAGCAACACACACTGGGGCTTCTCAGGGAGGGGTAGGGGAAGAGAGAGCATAAGGAAAAACAGCTAATGCATGCTGGGCTTAATACCTAGGTGATGGGTTGATAGGTGCAGCAAACCACCATGGCACACGTTTGCCTATGTAACAAACCTGCACATCCTGCACATGTATCCTGGAACTTAAAATAAAATAAAATTTCAAAACAAAAGTAAATAGAATTTTCTCTGATCACAAGACTGCAAGGATTAAATTGCTTTCTTCTAGATAGTTATTTAACATAAGCAGAACACAAATGATCAAAATATAAATATTTTAAGTTTTGATAAATAATTTTTCAGTACAAATAGTAAAATTTTATTAGAACTATGTCTCTTAAGGAAATGGGTAGAGCTTCCAATTTTTTTACATGTGGCTATAGATTAATATGACTTGCTGGTAGTCTAAGGCAGGATTCAGCATTACTTCTGATCCAATCTTCATTAGTTTAGATATATGCACTTATAAATATTATTCCCAAAAATACAGAAAAAGGAATCAATGAGTATTGATGTAGCACGTCACTCTGTTCTATAAACCCCTTTGGAGTCATTTGTTAAAAATCACATGTTGATTAACTATGGGAAGTTATTTTAAATGATCCATAAGCTTATAAATGAATTAGGTCCTGTTTCAGTTTTGTAAAAAGTAAATAATTAGAACCCACCTATTTACAAAAGGATTTGTTACTAGTTATAGACAGTCACATTCTCAGTTGCAAGGAATTATACCAAAAGGTGGGAGTGGGGAGGGGGTCTTATCGACGCTTACCCAATAACTATTAATCTGTTACTCATAGTTAGAAGAGCCTCTTTTAGCCCGATATCCTGTGAAAATTTCAGAAACATAGAAATAGTATGAATTTCAATAGACCCTTGCAAAAAAAGTTGAATATGGATTTACAGCATTCAATTGTTTTTTGTCCAAAAGATCATGAAAATGTTTTCCCTGTAAATGTTGAAGAAACTAAGACACTATCTTACTCTATCCTATGTGATTTTTTCTCAAAGCTTACATGTGCACATTTTCACTTTCTCATCCCTAAAACCATGCAAATGGTCCAACTGAAGCACAGACTGGGACACTGGTGGGAGACAGGCCTCACCAAGATCAGTGGTGTCAATTAAGGCAAATGGGTGCCCCCGGTGCAGTCCCTGCCCGCAGTACGTGTGCTTTCTGACAAGCTTCCTCCTGCCCTGGTGGTGAGCATGAGAGCGGCATGCTCTGAGCCTCATGGAGATTCCCAGCACGCCTTCTCTCAGTCCCAAATTATTTCTAACACAGGTACGCAGCCGGGCACGGTGGCTCACACCTGTAATCCCAACACTTTGGGAGGCCAAGGAGGGCGATCATGAGGTCAAGAGATTGAGACCATCCTGGCCAACATGGTGAAACCCCGTCTCTACTAAAATACAAAAAATTAGCCAGGCACAGTGGTGCACACTTGTAGTCCCAGTTACTTGGGAGGCTGAGGCAGGAGAATTGCTTGAACCCAGGAGGCAGAGATTGCAGTGAACCAAGATCATGCCACTGCACTCCAGCCTGGCAACAGAGCAAGACTAAGTCTCTAAAAGAAACAAAAACACAGGTACGCAGATGAGGTGTGTGTTTGCTGCCTGGGTGACTTGCGCCACCATCATCTACAATTCTTTGTTTGGTCCTCGTGGGAACAATACATTCTGTGACCATAGCGGGGGATGGAAGGGGTAAAGACATTAAAGGGAAAACGGCATCCCATGTGCTAGCCCACTCTACAACTCAGATGAATTCAGAACCTCACAGCTGGCCCAGAACATCCCACAACCAGTGCGTCCCATTCAGTGTGGAGCATGGGAGAGAAGGAGAGCCCCGAAGCCAGCCTGGGGCACATGGTGCCAATATTAAAAGGGTTTCCAGCAGCACTGATATTTCTTATCTCTCACTCCTTTGTCTAGGGCCTTGCACCCTGGGGCATTAATCCTGGTGAAATGTGACCTTTCTTGGTCAAGTGGGAAGGGACCGGAGTATAGGTGTGTGCCCAGGCAGGTGCCTCTCAGGAAAGCTGCCTGGATGGTAAGCTCTTCACAGGAGTCTCGCCCACACTGCTGTGCCAAGCCCCCAGGGAGTGGGCACACCACAGCCCGCTGAGACCATGAGGTCAGCACCTGCCCCGAGGCAGCCTCCCTCCAGCATTTCTGCAGCTCTGTGGACTTCAGAGTCCTCTTTTGGCCTCTGATCACTTCCCTTTCTTTTTAACATTATCATGTACAGCCGTCTACATTTCTAAAATACAGCCAGCATTTTAAATATTTCAGAGGGGCACAGTTTTCCGATTGCCGGAGATGTCAGTGCTGGGCAGTTTTATAAAAGGTTTTGAATCACTGCTGGTTGGAGAGGGCATGAAGAAGCCAAAATGGACAAGGCTGAATCCTGAAGCAACAAACCTTAGATAGAGTCATGTCCATGGACGCTCCAGGTTCAGAGGATGATGTGGTCCAGGCATCAGCTCAAGGCAAGTCCCACATCCGATTGGGAAACTGAGGCTATAGCCCTGTAGCCTCTCAGACTCCTGAGTCCTCCAGGCAGAAATGGGAAACTGAGGCAGTGCTTGGCGCAAGCGGCCTGCCCTCCAGCTAGACTGCATTTCCAGTCTTTCCTCTGCTCTTCCCTCTCTCAGTTTTCGACTCTTGTTTCTCTTTGTCCATTCTCATCTTCCTCTCGTCACGTCTCAGACCTGCCTGTACACCCCGAGGAAGGCTGGTAGCATCTGAAGCACTTGGGGTTGCAAAGAACCTGCCATGTGTGAGGGGTGGCCGCCAGCCCCTACTCCGCTCAGAACAAGGGTTTTGCTGTCAGTGAGGATGTTCTGCGACCCGGGGCTCACCCGTCTCCCCTGGGTCACATCTTTTGGTGCAGATCCATGGCTTACTTGCTGCTCAGTTCATGGTCAGGAGTGCAGCCTCACAGTGACACATCACTCTTGTGGAACGGCATGATCCGATCTGTGGTACAGCTTCCAGGAGTGCCTGGAAAAAAAGAAAACCAAAAAAAAAAAAAAAAAAGCAACAAAACCCAGGGACTGCATGGAACTCTTCTGGGCTCCACCAGGGGCCCTGAGAGCACAGTTTTGACCCAGGTGCTGTAAGTTCTCAGCAACTTAAGCCCTTACAAAGTAGCGAAGCATTCCATGCTGGGAAACTTTAATAAAAAAATCTTGTTTGAAAAATGAGTTAGGAGTGTTTCCAACTTGGCTTCCAGCTAATGTAAACACTGAAAACAAATTAATCACGTGGAGAAAGAGAATAAGGAGTTTCATGTTTTGAAGTGTGGGAGCCAACATTTCCAGATACTTCTTGTGTTGGGGTCAGAATGGGCATTGGAGGACCTGGGCAAGCCCTGGCCTCTGCTACTGGCCAGCTGAATGGCCTGGGGCAAGTGGCTGCTGCCTGGGTTCCTTCACCCGAAATAGGAGTGGGGAACGCCCTCTGAAGTCCCTTCCACCCCAGTGAGCCCGCACCCTGCTGTGGAGGATTCTCTTGGCCTCAGCTTCCCATCCCCTCCCATGAGCGCTGCCTAGTGTGCGCTTGGGATAGTGAGCAAAGTATCTGGGTGTATTTTCTCTTTTCATCTATTCTGCAGACAAGCCAAAAAAGAAAAAAAAAAGGAAAGAAAAAATCTCTCTCTCACCACTACCCCTTTCTTCGGGCCTTTCCAAATCTATCACAAAGTTGCCTGCAAACATCGCTTCTCCTGCTTACCGCAACATTCCAGCAAATGAAAGGCTCTTCTCAGATGTTCTGCACTGCAGATATTTCAGGACCAATTTTAAACGGCTGCAAAGCAGCAGAAACTTGACAGGGAGATTCCCCCACGTGGGTAGGCATTCCGAGAGCCCTCGGCTTTCTCATCCAAGCTAAATCGCAATGTCATGCCCTTCTTCAGGGACCAAATGCTTCCATCTCTCCATTTAATTCACTGTGCATTCCTGCCATATGCTTGAGGTGCTCTGATCTCTCTTTTATTTTCCACTTAATCTCTAAAATGAATGTCTCAGCCATGCCATGGCCACTGTGAAATCAGTTAGTTGAGCCCTTACTGCAGACAGCAGTGTTCCCTGCCCCACCATGTTGGAGGCAATCCTGTTCCATGTAGAATAAAGTAACCTGTAAACATTTGCAGGAATAGGAGCCCCATTTTAAGAGAAACCCCCCAAACTACAGAAATGAATCTTGAAGCCTAAGCCCAGCCCTGCAGGGCAAGGAAAGGAAAACCTGGGTGGTCAAAGATCTGAATTCAAATTCTGACTCACCACTCCACCAGCTTACAGAACTATCATGGGAAAGACACAGTCATGAAATGCTGATTTCTCAGATGCTGTCTCCCCAGAGAATTCCCTTCATGGTGCAGGGACTTTTCTAAACCAGAGGGTGGCCTAGGTGGAGTTATGATAAATTACCACTCCTTTTAACTACCTTTTCTCTCCTACCTCTTCTCTAGGACCTCATGTAACTGAATTTTTGCCAGGAATGATAAGGGCAAAATTAGAAGACTGATTTTCACTGAGTCCAGAAAGTAAGGGGCACCCCTCTATTTGTTACAGGCACCCCAACGATCTCCAGCTGAGTCCCCAATCTCTTTGAGAGGAAGGAGAGAAGGAGAGGAAGGGGGTCCTAGTGATCCCCCATCAAGCTGGCAGCAGGCAGCCTCGGCTCTTCTGCTACTAATGGAGAGCTGGGACTATTTTCTGAGCACACTAGGCAGACCCCTACCTGTCTCAGAACCTCTGTCCTTGTGTCAGAGAAGGTCCCCAGGGCCCCCACTGCTGAGCCTCACCCCAGGCCCACCCCTAAGGTTTTCAGGGCCAGAACAAGACCACAAATGGGGCCTCTAGGACATGATTCTTCTCTCGCACCCTTATCTCCTGTCTCATCCAGTGAGGGTCCTTGGGGACATGTGTAGGTTCATCCCGAACAGCTCCCCAAGTCCTATCCCTAGCCCTGCAGCCCTGAGCCACCCCTCCATGACTCCAGCCAGCACAGGCATTGGATCAGGGCCATTGGAGGAGGGAGTTTCTAAGGCCCAGATACCTGGGGACCAGCTAGGGGAGAGGCATGGGTTCTGGATGAACTGGTCCCTTGGCTTCTCAGACTCCTCACCCTGTTGAAGAAGGCCCATGTGGGTACCAGGGCACCCTGTTCCCTTCCTCCACACCAAGAAGCAGCCTCTCTGTATCTTCAAAGACCTCCAATGGCAGAGCAGGACAGAGCCATCACTGACATGCCCCGGAACTTTTCCTTGGTTGGGAAGGAAGCGCAAGGGTCATTGAGAACCTCAAGGCTGGGGCGCCAACTTCTTGGGCCAAGAAAATGCCCTCTCATTCCAGTCTCTTCCAGCAGTGAGAAGGAATCGTGAACAAAAGCAGCCTCCCCTCCCCAGAGAAGACAGACAGCAGGCTGGGCCCCATAGTACGTGAACCTCTCTTCCATCCTCAAGTTTTGAGGACAGTGCCCCAGACAGAAGCCAAGCCAAGGGTCTGATCTCCAGGAACTAAGGAACTGTCCAACGCAGGCAGGCCAGGGAGAGGACAAAGATAAGAATCACGCTTGTGTACCATGCCAGCCCCAGCCACCCCAGCTCTTGCTGCACCACCCCCTGCAGGGCTGCAGAGCCGTGGAGAGGCTGGGAGGGGAGCAAGCAAGGGAGGCTGCTGTGCAGCTCACTTCAGAAGTTAGGGTACCACATGCAAGCATGGGTGGGGGGCACCATGCCGAAGCTCATCTACACCACAAACCAACCACTTTGGCTCAGCCTGGGTCTACAGCTGCAGCCTGGGGAGGCCCCAGCAGGGAGAGGAGAGGTGGTAGGGACATAAGGCAGCCCTTAGCGTTCATGAGGGGTCTGAAGCTGGCATGCATAAACCAGGCCTATGTCTTCTGGGTGAGGAGCTCTTCCACATTCCCTGCGTCCTGAGCACACAGGAAGGACCCCCGATGGTCAGATGAAGGCACTACAGCCAGAAGTCAGCGCCTCCTGTGCTGCTCAGCAGGGAGAAGGGGTGTGAACAGCTGATGCCAGCCTGTGGAACAGGGGCATATCATTTGGAGAGGGCGCTGAAGTCCAGGCACCGTATCCCGCTATCATTGATGTAATATGTGCATGCCACGCCTGGCGGTGCCATGGTGATACAAAACCCCTAAGTCCATGAGGGCCCAGGAAGGTGCCCCCATGGACCATGGCCATGTGGTGTGACATGCTCTCTCCTATTGCCATCCTTCCAGGGCTGGGTGTGTGAAAGAGAGAGAGCAAGAGAGACATAGGGAAGTTCCACACCCGAGTCCATGGAAGGGGGTCAGCCAAATACAGAAACAGACATGCAAACCCTAGCCTCCGTGGCTCAGTCTTGCTCCTCTTCTGCCTCAGGGCTGGCTCTAGTCATGACCCCTGGGGGAAAATGCAGCCCATGCATGGGAGTCATGGCTGATGCCGAGCTCCCTGGTTACCACTAATAATCAGAGAAAGTCCCTGAACCAAGCACTGGATTGTCAGAAGCCAACTACCCATTGAGCCATACCTGAAGATAATTTTATATTTGAATAAGACTTTTCACTTTGCAAAGAATTTTCACATCATTCCTCTTGTCCATTCTACCTACCTACGTCCCACTTTCTCAAACACACACACACACACACACACACACACAATGGCAGGAGTATGAAGGCAGTGTATTCTAAGACCATGGCAGGGCTAGCTTGGATAGAGCTTGACCCAAGAGCTCAGATGATGTCCCTGTGACCTTCTCTTCCATCTCCCTGCTCCACTTCCTCTGTGCTGCCTCTGTCTCAGTCCACCTCTCTCTCACACCCTCTCAGGTTCAAGTTTAATGGAAAAGACCTGCAGTACTTTCCCATAGCTCCCATGAGTTCTGAGAATCACAGTGATTGACTCTGGCCACAGGCCTACTCATTGGCCCCCATGGTGAAAGAATGCACAGCACAGCTCAGAGTCGATTATGTATTTAAGGAAAAAAAAAAAAAAAAAAAGACTGCTCTAAACATCCAGCCAAGGAGAGATACTATAAAATGGTTAATGAAAGACTTTTGGTCAATGCCACCAAAAGTCTACTCTGCCTCTTCATTAAAAGCAGACCTGGAAATGAGCAGGTGAGGGCAGAAAGGGGACCCTTGTCCACTGTAAACGTCTCAAACCCTGGAGAGTCTCCATAGACTACAACTGTCCTACAAGGAGTTTAGTAAGCCTTTGCGCAAGTGAACTCGCCGAAAGATCTTGGCACGGACTTGGTGTGCCCTGCATGTTGGATGGGGGGAGCTCCTCACAGCTAGAGTATGGAGCCCACCTGTGTGCCATTTCTGAGATCATGCGTTTACTACAGGCAATGAGCAAAGAAGGAGGGTCAAGGCTTCCTGCGTGTAATCCACTGTCTCTCCCTTCTCCCTGCTCCTTTTACCCAGAGGAGAGGACCTCTCTGCTGGCTGGCTCCTTTAGTGCTGATGAGTGGGGTATCCTGCAGTGATGGACGGAGCTGAGCCTCCTCCTGCCTTCCCAGGCAGAAAGGGAGAGAGACAGGTGCCCCACTTAAGAGGCCTTCCAAATGGGCCTGACTTGAGTCAATCAATGGGTGCAACTATGAACATGAAGTAAGAGCCAAGCTATCAGAATTGCCTCCCTAGAAGGGGGTCCCACAACGCTCCACCCCCCAACCTGCCTCATCTGGGATGCATGGGTCCTGGCTCAGCTCTCACGCTTGGGACCCCAGGCTGACTGGTGTTAATCACTACAGAGGCTCTTCCTCTTGGCATTATCTCCACCCCTTACCTTGGCTGAACACCTCTAGCATCCTTCTGTGCAAACACTTCAGCATTTTTCAGAGGTGGCCTTCCAATATACATTTTCTGATTCATGCAAATCATATCATAATTTCCCAGCTTCACACACATTGACTCACAATCTATCAGTGTTTTCACAGTGAAGGAGTCCTTAGAAACACTGTAAGTTGGAGAGGGGAATATGGCGCCTCCAATGAACTCAGAGCGATTCTGCAAACCCTTCCCCACCCTGAGGGCCACCAGGGAGACACATGCAAAGCCAATGGACAAAAGCAGAGCTGTGTGACCCACGAAGCTCTTGTGTCCTGAGCTCTCGGTACAGGGCAAATCCCTAACACTTACAGAAGACACTCAGTGAATTGAGATTGTGCCACATCATCACCTACTTATTTTGAGACAGAGAATAAATAGGAAATAAGTGAAGAAGCTCAGCTTCACCCAGTTTTGTGCTTCAGTATCAAAAGGAACATGAATTATCAGTGTGGCTAGATCAGAACCCAGGCTGGTTCATCTGGAAACAGCACCTGCAGAAACATCAGCGAGGCACAGCCCAGCAGAGGTGAGGCGGGGTCTGGCTACATCGGAGCAGTGCCGCAGACAGCCCCTGGCAGGGAAATGCTCCCTCCTGCAGCCTCCCACTGCAGACAGCCATGTCTCCTGGGTTTCATCATGGGATTGCTGCTGAGAGCTTTTTCGACTTACAAAAAAAATTTCAATTTCACATTCTATGTTCATTAATAACTCCTATAGAGAAACTTACAATTATAATGCACACCCAGCTTAAATTCCCTTTCTTTAGGTGACCTGACTTAAATATCTCCAGTTTTAAAAAAAAAAAAAAAAAAAAAAAAAAAAACTTCAAGAGCCCAAAATGATGAGTTCAGTGTGATATGATTGGACAAATGACCAACCCCAAGAAACGGCAGAAAGAAGGTTAATTTTCATCATTGTGTCAGGTGACACCCACAGTCAAAGAAGCAGCATAATAAAATTGAGATGGTCTATTCCAAGAGAAGTCATTTTAAACTTGTACCTATTGGCAATTTGGTTACGAGCAAAATTAAAGAATCCAGGAAAGGAAATAATCTATTCTAGTTTTTGGCTCCCAGTCTACATACTAGCAGGATTACATCTCATGAAGATCCCAGACCAGCTCTCCAGTCTTAGCAACTAAAATGCTGATGTCCATCATGTATGCCAGTAGCATCCCCCAGAGGAAAGGTAAACCTCACAGACCACGGCTTCCCCCATTACCCTTCCAAGGAGAAGTCCAAGAGCTCAGCCAGCAGGTGCCATTCATGGAGGTTTGAGTGACAAGGCCCTGCTACTTGCAAGACTTCCTTCCATCCATGGCCCACAGCTCTATAGACAGAACACCTGGCCTCAGTGACTGCAGCCTATGCCCTCAGGGGCACAGCCTTCTCCCCTGTAGATTCCTCCCCTATTTTACACTCTGCATACTCAGAAATGCCACCCCTACGAGCTGCGCTTCAGCCTGATGTCCACCGCGGGCTATCTGATGAGGGTCAGTGGTGGCAGCAGCCCAGCTCGCTCCTGGCTAGCCCAGGCTGGAAGGGCTTCCTGCAGCCTCAGAACAGTCACGGATCACATGCATGACTTCCGACACGTTGTGCCAGCTCAGACTGCATGTCCCAGTTTGAGGTCCACGAAATGCAATCAGTGTTAGCAGTGCCATTTTCCACGTTGTATCAACATAAACCAAGGTACAGACCCTGCCTCTGCTGCCACTAAGCTCTGCTGAGGTGTTTGTTACTCACAGTTCCCAAAGGCGGGGGCACACCGTAACACCATGCCATGGGGGCGCGGCAGTGTTCCACATGAGGAAGCACCCGGTCAGCCAGGAGGGGAGGGAGGGAAGCCGTGGGCAAGACCCTTTATCATGGTTTCCATGAGAAGGAATGGATGAGGCGGGTAAGCAGGCTTAGGATGGGTTAGTTTGGATCATTTCAGCAGACTCTGGAGCATGCAGACTGTCTTTCATGTTTCTGGCCTAACCCTGGGGGATTAGGGTGAGTGGATTATGGCCTGGAGTGAGAGAGCTCCATGAGAGAGGTGATTGGGGATATGGACCCTGGATCCATTGGTTTGCATCTGAAAAGCGATCCCATGGACAGAAGTTGTTTGCTGGTCTCTGGTGATCAAGTCAACACAGCCCCAGATGTCAAAGGATCAGAATACAGAAAATAAAAGACATGGTTAAGACACTAACACAGAAACAAGCTGTTTCTGACATAGACACAAAATACTTCTTCCCTTCCACCTGGCCCTACTCATAAACACATCCCTTGGCCAAGTCTTTACCTCGAATAGGCACTCTTAGAAGTAAGACCAAAAAAACTCATGGGATCCAAAGAAATGAGCTAAAAAGTAAGAACTGAGTCAGCCCCTCCAAGTTATAATAAGGAACCTGTGCTAAGAAGTGATAATATCCTGTGCTGAATAAGTGATGTCATGAAGAACACGTTACATGTTCTCCACTGTGCTTTATCCTCATGTATTACTTCATTTAATATATGACTTGTCTTCCTCAAAATAGGACAGATGAAAGGGCTCCATCCCTCCCCTTCACTCTGATCCCTACACACACCCTATTCCACCACCTTGGAAGAGCTGCTGTTGAAACTAAACCAACTGAAACTACACTGTGACCCAGAATGCTGGTACCTGCTGTTCTTGCTCTCTGGCTCTGCTGAACATCGCCAGCACACTGGCTGCTGGAGCTGGAACATGCCAGCCCTCCCTACCGGGAGGAACAGTCAGTTAAGATGACACAGATTAGCCCAGAGAGGAACACAGTGTTGTTATTCAGCTCCTCCTCATCTTTAAAAGTCTGAGCCAAATAAATGATTAAGCTGCAAGCTTCTCATGTCACCCTGGGATAATAACAAGCTAGAGGTGTGAATAGAAATTGATGAGATACTCCTGTTATTACTAGAATTTCACAGTCAGGACAGAACTTGGGCACCTGGTGGTGGGTGAGTTGTGAGCCAAGGGATATAGCGTATTAGGTGGGGGTTTATTTTGCCATGCCAAGTTTTCATTTGTTCCTGAAAATATTTGATTCTTATGAAATATTTTTTTAAAACGCATTTGAAATGCTAAACTCTCCTGGGTTACATTGCCCCAGGTCATGTAGGAATGTAGAGATTCGTTGATATATGTATGTTAAGTAAATACTTAAAAACTGGACTTGGACTGAAGGAGACGCTCTGACTTTTCAGTGCATGACGCATACATTTACAAGGATGTGCTAATTCAGAAGGCTTGTCTCACACTCTATAAACCAAACCAAATTTTCCACAAGTCAGGAAAGACTCCAAGTGTGAAGAAAGGGTGCGGGTTCCTTAAAAGAGCCAAAAGTGGATTTTCACCCCCATTTTATTAACTGTTCACTGTTAGTCGAAGAGTGAGGGACGTCCAGCATCTCACGAGAAAGGCTGTGCACTGCTGCTGGACTCTGGACATCTTGAGACATCGCTGACGGTAAAAATGAATCCGGATTATGAAGCAGCTCTGGAAAAGGCTGCTATGTGACTCTACAAGTAATATTTTCTAGTCTGGAAGCTACCAGCAAAGGAACAGCGGCACATGGGTTATGACTTGCTCTAGGGTCACTGCACCCCCAGGGCAGCCCAGGCAGAATGCCTTGGAACCTCTTGGACAAAAGCTTCTCTTTTAAACATGCTTCATCTAGTTCACCGTCACCAAGATGCACAGACTTTCACAAATAGGCAGGATGCAAATTACATTTTTTTCCCAAAATTTGCCCACTATTTTAATTTATGATTGCCTTCATTAGATGGCCCATGAGAAGATGCAGTTGCTTCTATAAATACGTCTCTATTTTATCATCCTCCTGGTGCTGGATTTGTGTGAGTCAGCCTGTAAGGAGTTTGCATGGTTTTTGTTGTTGTTGTTATTGTTTTTGTTTGTTTGTTTTTAAAGACAGAGTCTGTTATGCTGCTCAGGCTGGAGTGTAGTGGTGCGATCATGGCTCACTGCAGCCTCGACCTCTGGGGTTCAAGTGATCCTCCCTCTTCAGCCTCCCCTTCTGAGTAGCTGGGACCACACCCAGCTAAATTTGTTTTATTTTATGTAGAGACAAGTTATCTCTATGTTGCCCAGGCTGGTCTCTGACTCTGGCCTCAAATGATCCTCCTGCCTCAGGCTCCCAAATTGCTGGGGTTATGGGTTTGAGCCACCATACCCAGCCTTGTTTTTAAAAATTTATTGCTTTTGGTTCAAAATTCTTTAAAGTCTATTTTCACCAAAAAATAAATAAATAAATAAATAAATAAATAATAAAACACCTATTTTCTTGCAACCAATGATGCTCCTCTCCCTTCTTCTTCCCTTGCTTACCAGCCCTCCTCCCCCATGAGGAAGGCACCTTGGAATCTTTCAGATTCAGAGATAAGGAGGGAGGGCAGGAAGTCTGGCTATTGTGTCGCCAGTCTGCCCTTAACTTTAAGAAGAATTTAAAACACACTCAACGCATTTCCTTTTGACAGGCTATTAAAAAAGCAGAAAATGAACTGGTCCTCAGAGAATGGGGACATTTTATGACTCTACAAATTGATCAAATATGCCTCCCAAGGTGCAAAATTAATGAACATGTAAACAATTATGAAAAGGCAATCAAAGTGAACCATAGCTAGGCTGGGCATAAGCTGTGTTTAATTTTTAGTAAAGGTTCTCCAGTTTCCGCATACTTCTGAAATATCAGACAGATTCACAGACCTAAAAATATGTCAGGGAGCGAGGTTTACACGTTCTGTTTCCTTCCAACAAGTAAATTACCCAGTTACTAAATCAAGCCTTAGACACATGCATCTTAGACCACAGAGGCAAACCTCAGTTTGGGGAACTAAGAGTTGTTTTAATAGATGTTAACAGCATTATATGCTTTGACAAATCAAATGCAAATTAGTAAAAGGTCTCCTTTTTTTAACTTTTAAGTTCAGGGGTACATGTGCAGGTTTGCTGTATAGGTAAACTTGTGTCATGGGGATTTTTCATACAGATTATTTCATTACCCAGGTATTAAGCCTAGCAAGCATTATTTTCCTGATCCTTTCCCTCCTCTCACCCTCTGCCCTCCAATAGGCCCCAGTGTGCGTTGTTCCCCTCTATGTGTTCATGTCTTCTCATCATTTAGCTCCCACTTATAAGAGAGAACATGTTTTATTTGGTTTTCTGTTACTGCATTAGTTTGCTGAGGATAATGGCCTCCGGCTCCATCCATGTTCCTGCAAAGGACATGATCTCATTCTTTTTTATGGATGCATAGTATTCCATGGGATATATGTGCCACATTTCTTTATCCAGTCTACCATTGATGGGCATTTAGGTTGATTTCATGTCTTTGCTATTGTGAATCATGCTGCAATGAACCTACGCATGTATGTGTCTTTATAACAGAATGATTTATATTCCTTTGGGTATGTACCCAGTAATGGGACTGTGGGGTTCAATGATATTTCTGTTTTTAGGTCTCAGCCTCTTTCTCCCTGGTAACCCTCTGCCTTCAAGAGACCCTTCTATTTACTTTCACCTTCCTAGATGATTGCCCAGATGCAAATGTGTGGCAAAGGGCGGTCTAGAGACCTAAGAAGTCACGGGGGATTGTGGGAGACCAGTAATTTCCACAGGATGCCAAATTTAGCTTTTCCTTAGGTGTTCACATCTAGGTGGCATCACCTTAGTCCAATCATCTTCCACCAGGCCACCTCCAACACTGGGGACTACAATTCAACATGAGATTTGGGAAGGAGCACAAATCCAAACTCTATCAAGGATGTAGCAGAAACAAATGAAAATGACCTCACATATGAGGTGGACAGAACAGGGGTAGATGGAGTTTAGGAATGGGAATGAGACTTTTCTGGATATGTCTTTTTTTGTGCTGACTAAATTTTTGAACCATTTAAACAGCTTACAAATTTTAAAACAAAATAGAAAAAGAATGACAAAAGCAAACCCTAAAAGGAAACACAAATAGAAACAAAGGAACCTAATTGTTTATGCAACAGATAATATAACCACATATTTTTTTAAATGCGTTTAGGTAACTTTTGAACACGGCATTTTGATTGTACAACCTCAGTGGGAATATTCTAGAATTTAAAAGAATTGAAAGCAATTTTTAGTTTTATCTCATAGGTTCATAGTTGATGGTGTCAAAAGGGCAAAGTGCATCTGTAGAATTAACAAAAGGCTGTTTATTCAGATCATACAAGGAAGTCTGTTACCTTCACTTTCTTCCTAGTGAAAAGTCAAAGGAGAGTGGGTTTTATAGAATAAAAGAAGGAAGTCCTAAGACAGACAGTCTGATTGATGAGTATTCTATTAGGTAGAATTTTTGGAAGTAGGGAAGCTTTCTGACTGGCTTTCAAGTGCATTGGGCAGGCTGTGATTTGTCCATCACCTACTGGTACATTATTGGGAGACCTGCAGGCTAAATAAGGTCATGGAATTTTCTGTTTCAAGTGGAGGAATGGCTAGTTCTTAGCTTTGAGGTCTGAGTCTTGCATAAGCAGTTCCTCAATAGAACTATGGATGTGGCCATTCCAAAAGTGTTTCATAGGAGACAGCCTACATATATAGATTGTTGGTAACACAGATTCTTGCTCTTGAAGAAGGAAGATGCAAATATAGAATGGGAGAATTTGAAAAAGTATCTTGTAGTCTGAAATTTGATTTGGAGATATCTCATGATTTCTTAAAAAGTAAATGAAGGTTGCCTGGTGCCTGCAAGCAATTTTCTGAAGATGGTAGCCAATACCCCAGATTTGGGCAGAGAATAAACACAATTTGTGTGAAAGATGAAATAAGAATGGACAGGCTTAGAAGGAAAGCTAGCAGAGGGTGGAAATGCTACACAGAAGGCAGTGGCAATTTAAGTAGAACAAACGGTAGCCAGGTGTTGTTATACAGAATCCCCTTGGCTATGATCATTCATTTGTACTCCATTTTATTTTGTAAAATATGTTATCAATCTGTAGGTGTAAGACACTATAGAAGTTATAAAGATCAAAATTTATGGCTGGGAGTGGTGGCTCCCACCTGTAATCCTAGCACTTTGGAAGGCCAAGGAGGGTGGATCACCTGAGGTCAGAAGTTCAAGACCAGCCTGGCCAATATGGTGAAACCCCAACTCTACCAAAAATACAAAAATTAGCAGGG
Source organism: Sapajus apella (assembly GCF_009761245.1). Taxonomy (NCBI): domain Eukaryota; kingdom Metazoa; phylum Chordata; class Mammalia; order Primates; family Cebidae; genus Sapajus; species Sapajus apella. The sequence goes on from NW_022436948.1 coordinate 8,423,929, forward strand.
CATGGTGGTGCACACTTCTAATCCCAGCTACCTGGGAGGCTGAGGCAGGAGAATCACTTGAACCCAGGAGGCAGAGGCTGTAGTGAGCCAAGATTACATAACTGCACTCCAGCCTGGGCAACAGAGTGAGACTCCATCTTAAATGTGAAAATAAAAATAAATGAAAATCAAAATTAACACATGGTCTCTGTCTTCAAAAATAGAAAATAATAGTGTTGTGGTTGACAGCGTAGACTCTGGAGCCTGGCCTCCTAAATGAGAGCCCTCACCTGACTCTTACTATACCTATTAGTCTGCCTAGGCTGGTACAATACATACCAGACTCAGTGGCTTTAACAAGAGAAATGTATTTCACAGTTCTGGAGACTGGAAGTCCAAGATCAAGGTGTCGACAGGGTTGGCTTCTGCTGAGGGCTCTCTGCCTGGCTTGTAGACAGCCAACTTCTTGCTGTCTCTTCACATGGCCTCTTCTGTGTGCACGTAGAAAGAGGGTGTACATGCTCTGATAGCTCTTCCTCTTCTTATAATGACAGCCATTCTTATGATCTCATTTAACTTAAATGACCTCCTAAGGCCAATTCTCCTAATATAGTCATCTTGAGGGTCAGGGCTTTGAATATGAATTTTGGGGCAGGCCATTCAATCCACAGCACTATGTGACCTAGTGAAGTTACTTAACCTTGCTTTGCCTTAGTTTGAATCAAGTTCATAGCATCCGTCTGAGAGGGCTGTTGCAGGGACTAGATGGTTGGCTCACACAAAGCATCCTGAGCCTAGCACACAGTAAATCCTCAATAAATAGCATTGTTTACTTGATTCCATACTTAATTTATACATTTATCAATGACCTCCGTGAGAATAGAATTAGGAGTAAACATATAGGATCTTAGACATGTTTTTGATGCATACTTCCATTTGTTTTTGCATAGCTGGAGGTGACCCTCACTGTCCCTCTAATATTTGGGTAACAGAAGAAACACAACTATTCATTGAAGGTATTTTTAACCTGAGCTCATCATTATTTAAATGTTCAGGAGTTTGCAAAACCTACTGAATTATAATCATGATTATATTATGCCAGAAATCACACTATCCTGCTTCTTTTTGACACTGCGCTTGGTTAATCACCACCATCATTCTCCCACATGAAGAGCGACCCAGTGCTGACTTATAAGTGTACACACTTTATTACTGCACTAATTCAGCACAGTTATTATTGAGAATGAGCACAGGAGTAAAGGAAAAAGAAAACATCATCTATGTAGCCTGGTGTTTGAAATTAAATGGTAAAGCATCTACAATCAGTTCTTTGTTTTTGAATATTGGCAATATGGATTCATTTTACAGTATTCAGAAGAGGTGAGAGTGGTTTGTATCCTTCTAATTTTATTGGAATATTATCCTCCAGGCAGTTTTGATGTATTATCTACATACGGACTATACCTCTGGCTTTGCCCAGGGGTCTCTCTCATGAGGATGATTTTCATCATATTGGTAGTCTGCACACAAACTTCTCCCATCAGAATTTGTCACAGAATCTAAAAATGGGGCTTTGGCTATTAAAGGCCCACCTTGCAGGACCGCCCCTGTGTTTGCTCAGTGCCTATTGCACATTCCTTAGCTGTTTCAGTATGTTTTCCTGGCTTCTAGGCAGGGTGAGCCTTACAATCACTACCCATCACAGGCACTCCCTTCCCCTCCAAGCCCTCCTTCTCCCATGGTCTTATAAGGAATGAAATGGCCGCCCAAAAACAGGCTGTTTGCATGCATATCCCTATAAATTTAACTCTTGGAAAAATAACTAGGCATCCAGAGAAGCTCTCAGTGGAGAAATTGTGAAATGAAATAATTGTTCAAAGCCACACACACACACACACACACACACACACACACCCACCCACCCATTTGGAGAAATAACTTAGGTCAGACAACACCGTGGAAGTCAACCACATAGGTGAGGGCGGATCTTCCTTACTCAGTTCTGATTCAAATGCCGGTCTCTTCTGGAAACATCCTCACAGACACAGCCATAAATAGTGTCTTATTAGCTACCTGGGTATCCCCAGCACAGTTAAACTGACACACAGAATCACCCATGACAGGGAGGCTGAGGCAGACAGATCAATTGAGCCTGGGAACTCGGGACCAGACTGGGCAACATGGCAAAATCCTGTCTCTAGAAAAAATACAAAAATAGTCAGGTATGGTGAAACATGCCTGTAATCTCAGCTACTCAGGAGGCTGAAGTGGGAGGATCACCTAATCCCGGAGAGGCTGAGGCTACAGTGAGCCAAGTTCCTGCCACTGCACTAGAGCCTGGGTAGCAGAGTGAGACCCTGTCTCAAAATATAAAATAATAGGCCAGGCATGGTGGCTCACACCTGTAATCCCAGCACTTTGGAAGGCTAAGGCAGGCAGATCACCTGAGGTCAGGAATTCAAGACCAGCCTGGCCAACATGGTGAAACTCTGTCTCTACTAAAAATACAAAAATTAGCCAAGCGTGGTGGCACATGCCTGTGCTCCCAATTACTTGGGAGTCTGAGGTGGGAGGATTGCTTGAACCTGGGAGGCAGAGACTGCAGTAAGCCAAGATCGTACCACTGCACTCCAGCCTGGGCAACAGAGTAAGACTTCATCTCAAATAAATTAATTAATGAATTAATTAATAAAATAATATTATATAAAACACTTGAGCTAAAACATTACTAACCATTATAGCTACTTCTATATTCCTTCCTCACCCCAATATAACTACTTGTTTTTAACATTCCCTTTCTTTCTTTAAAAAAAATTGAAAAGTGATTTGTGTGAGTGTGGTGGCTCATGCCTATAATCCCAACACTTTGGGAGGCCAACGTAGGAGGATCACTTGAGGCCAGGAGTTTAAGACCAGCCTGGCCAACATGGAAAAACCCCATCTCTACAAAAAATATAAAGATTAGCCAGGCATGGTGGCGCAAGCCTATAAACCCAGCTACTCAGGAGGCTGAGGCAAAGAACCACTTGAACCCAGGAGGAAGAAGCTGCAGTGAACCAAGGTTGTGCCACTTCACTCCAGCCTGGGTGACAGAGTGAGACTCTGTCTGAAAAAAAAAATGATTTGTATGTATTCCTAAATACTATATTATTCACTTACGCTTATTTTAACTTCATAAAAGTAGCATATTTTTATATTTCATGAAACTTGCTTTTTTGTTGAATATTATGTTTCTAAGATTTATCTACATTGTACCTTGCATGTGTAAATAACTTATTTTTACTTCTTAAAATTTGACTAGGTGAATATATGCCATTGTTCATCAATGGACGGTTGGATTGTTTCCAATTTGTTAAAAATGATACTGCTGTCCTAGTTCATTGTGTTGCTATAAAGGAATACCTGAGGCTGGGTAATTTATAAAGAAAAGAGGTTCACTTGGCTCACGGTCTGCAGGCTGTAGAGGAAGCATGGCACCAGCCTCTGGTGAGGGCTTCAGGAAGTGCCCACTCATGGCAGAAGGGGAAAAGGGAGTAGGTGCACAGAGCTCACAAGGCAAGAGAGAAAGGAAGAGAGAGATGAGAGGTGGGTGCCAGGCTCTTTTTAAACAATCAGTTCTCATGGGAAGGAATAGAATGAGAATTTACTCATTACTTTGAGCATGGCACCAAGCACCCCATGACCCAAACACCTTCCCTCAGCCCCCACCCCCAACATAGGGGATTAAATTTCAACCTGGGATTTGGAGAGGACAAATATCCAAAGTATATCAACTGCTGTGAACATAGCCATACATATTTCCTGTTGCACATGTTCCATGGTTACTAAATATGTTCTGTGATCTAATAGAGTGGGTCCCTACAGTTTGTTCTTCTTCAGGAGTGTTTTGACTCTTGAGTCTTTGTACTTCCTTATGGTGTATTAATAAGTTTGTCAAATCCATTTTTTAAAAAACTTTAAAAATATTTGGTTGGAATTGCATTGAATCTATAAAGTACCTTGGGAAAAACTGACATCTTTAGGATGTTTAATCATCCTATCCATGAACATGGTATATCTCTCTATTTATTTAAATCTTCCTTACTGTCTTCCTTTCTATTCCTTACTATCTTTACTTTCTATTTAAATCTTCCTTACTATCTCTCAAATTGAATAATTTATAAATTGTCATAAAGGTTTTATATTTCTATTATTAGATTTATTTCTGGTTTTTTTGTTGCTGTTGCTAAAGGAAATGGTGAAGGGGTTGTTGTTATGTCTTTTGTTTGTTGTTGATATATAAAAAAAAATGCATACGTTTTCTGCATAGATTTTTAATTCTAGCCACCTGGCTAAACATTCTTAGTAATCCTAATAGTAGTTCTACTCTCGTGGATTTTCTAGGTACACAGTTATATTATCTGCAAATAATGAAAGTTTTATTTATTTCTGATTCAAATTGTATTATTTCTTTGTTTTATCTTATTTATATTGGCAAAGGCCTTTGGTACAATGCTGAATAGAAAAGGTGATGGCAAGCATTTACTGCATCTGTTTTTAAAATCACTGGTTCTGACTTTAAATTATCCTAACTTTTGCTGATCGTCATCAAGAATAATAATTGTTTAGATTTTTAGTAAATACAGTTGGTCTCGTACTCAAAGTTCATTAAGAAGTTTCATCATAAGTGGGTGTTGAATTTTATCAAATGAATTCTGTGCACATATTAAAATGATCTTTCAATCTTTTAACATGATAAATGTTAAAATCAGCATTCTAATGTTAAACCACCCTTGTATTCCTTGGGATAAACCCAACTTGGTCATGGTGTATTTTTTCTTTTTTTCTAAACTGTTGGATTTGGTTTGCTAATATTTTTTCTAGGATTCTTGTAGGCACACAAGTGAATAATATGGCCTTGTGTTTTCCTTTTTTTTTTTTTTTCTTTCTTGTACTATATTTATTACTTTATTATCAAGATTATTTGCCTTATAGAACAAGTTAGGAAATAATTCTTCTATTTCCTGGGAAAGTTTATGTAAAATTATCATGATGATTTCTTCCTAGAATATTTCACTGAACTCATCTTTAACATTGTCTGGGCTTTGTAATTTCTTTATGGGAAGTTTTAAATCACTGACTCAATTTCATAATTGGTTATAAGGTATCTCTGTTTTTTGTTTTTACTTAAATAAGTATTGGTAAGTTATATGATTTAGAAAATCATCCATTTCATCTATGTTTTTAAGTTATTTTAATGCCCTTTTGTGTTTTCAGTCTCTGCTGTTTCTATGATTATGTATACCTTTGAGCTCCCAATGCAGTTTATTTTTTGCCTTCTATAGCTTTTACTTGGCCAGTCTGATCAGAGATTTGTCTATTTTACTAGACTTTTCAAAAAACAACTTTTGACTTTATTGATCTTCACTGTGGTTGATTTGTTTTATATTTTATTAACTTACACAGTGATCTTTATTTCCTATTTCCCATAAATTAATTCTATTGTTAATTTTCTAATGTCTTAAGTTGAATATTCTAAACATTAATGTTCAGACTTTATTCCTTTCTAACACATGCATTTAGATGTATTTTTCTTACTTTCTATATGCCCTTTAATTTTGATATTTAGAATTTCAGTGTTATTCAATCCTAAGTATTACTGAATTTCCATTATGGTTTCTTCTTTGGCATTTAGAGGTGTGGTCACATATCACAAAATGTAGTAATTTTTAAGTCTATCTTTTTTTATTGTTTTCTTTCCTGTGCATGCAAAGCTCAGGATTATATCAGTTCATACACAGAATCTGGAAATCCTCTTCTCCAGTTCTCTCCTCTGTGAGATCCACCCCTCCTGCTGGTCGACCCCTACTTTCAGCTCCCAGGCCCCCTTTTCTGATACTTCTTTCTCGAAAGCCAAAATTTGCCCAGCATTTGAGCCACCTGGGCTGCTGCATGGTTTTACACAGTTGGGGCCACTCTCAGGATAAAGCAGTGAGAGGAAAGAGGAAAATGCAGACACAGACTCTGGTCCCGGGAATTCCCATTTCCCAATGCTCGGTCCACAAAGACAGGCTCTCTCAGAATTTTTGGTGCCTGTGTCACCGCTGCACTGCAGAGCAGCTGAGGACAAAGGCTGCACTCAGAGCTGGTGGGGAATTTCTCACACTCAATGGGGATTCCCACTCCCGTCTCTGACTCAGCAGCACCTTTTCCTGGTACTCTGGTTAGAAAGGCAGGGTTTCTCTCCGAGACTTTCTTGCTGGCACTTGTTCTGCATTGGGGCCATGCTCAGGTTAAAGCCAGAAGACAAAAGAGGAAGGGAGAAAATTTGATCCCCAATTTATTCTTTAAGTTTTGTCTCCCTTCTCCAGTCATTCTGCTATTGTGAACTGTCTAGAGTCTTCAGATGGTTTCATTTTGTACATTGTCCAGAGGTCTCAGCTATACTCGGTGGGAAGGAACAGCTGCATTTGCTACCTCTTCACCAGCACCAGAAGGCCCATCATTTGCTTTTCATTGAACTCAGGTTTTATTCAAATTATGAATTTTGTACTTTTCCAGCACTGTGTTATATTTTAGCTGAGGGTCCTTCATATGCAGACAGACGTGATGCTCCCGCTTTCTTTTCTAAAGATTCACAAGCCATCTTTGTATTTAATATTAATAATACATTTCAGAAATGGCCAATGAACAATATTAAGCTGTTTCTGTATAATTCTTTATAGCTCTGTATAGGAACTATACAGAAACAGCTTAATATTGTTCATTGGCCATGTCTTTTTACTTAGCCATAAGTACTTATTGGGAACCTCCAATGTTGAAGCACTGTGCTAAATGCTAAGGAATATGGAAACAAGACAAATAGATCCTCAAGACATTCACAATTCAACAAGGAAAACAGACACATATGACTGCTGTAAAACACTCTGCATTCAGCATAAAGCAGCTGCCTAATATTTATTGTTGGTCCTAAATACTGATTGACTGGCTGGCCGCTCTCCTGAATGAATGGTCACAGGGCCACAGTATGATATTCATGAGTCCCTGGTGATCTTGCCTTTGTAAGCCTCTTGCTCCATTATAAAAAATTTTTAAGTTATATTTTACAATTGTATAGGTATAAAAATGAATATATTAACATTGTTTCCATCTAAAAGTTTATCTTTTCTGATTTTAAAAGAGTTAAAATATTTTCATGGGCCTCTAAAAGTATCATGGGCTGTAGACAGCATGCCTTTTTGTTTAATGGAGAAGTCAGCCCTGGATTAATGACTGAATGAATGTTTCCATTTCCTGAGAATTTTTATAAGAGAGTTCTTTGGCCTCAGAAAAAATACACAAGTGTCATGTCTCATACCTTATGCCACACTTGTTGCCTAGTTTTATTTTCCAAGGAGGTGGCTAGAATTTTCCTCATTCTGCCATTTCATATTTAAAAGAAAGTTACTTCTGACTCTAGGGCTGCCAGTAGCTCACATGGTGCTTCTGTGCAAATTACAAAAAGACTTCTCATCTTTAAGAAGGGGGGAAAGTGGCCAGTCACGGTGGCCCACGCCTGTAATCATGCCAGCATTTTGAGAGGCCAAGGCAGGTGAATTGCCTGAGCTCAGGAGCTCGCGACCAGCCTGGGCAACGCAGCTAAATCCCTTCTGCGTAAATCTTCTACTAAAATACCAAAAAAAAAAAAAAAGTAGGTGTGGCAGCATGTGCCTGTAGTCCCAGCTACTCAGGAGGCTGAGGCAGGAGAATTGCTTGAACCCGAGAGGCAGAGGTTGCAATGACCCGAGACTGAACCACTGCACTACAGCCTGGGCAACAGAGGGAGACTCCATCTCAAAAAAAAAAAAAAAAAAAAAAAAAAAAAGAAGAGGGAAAAGCTTTTAAAGTAGTTACGATTGCACAATCTGAGCAACTATGACCACTGGGCTTAAGAAAAGTGCAAACTCAGGTGAGTAACCCTTCCAGCCTCATTCATGGCCTGTGTGTTAATGGCAGGTGGAAGGGTAACACTGATCTGTGGCCTCTAGCTTAAAAGCAGCCTAAGTGTAGTTCCTTACGTGAAATTTCATTCTAAGTCTGTGGCCAAAGAGCTCAAATCCCATTAGGACCCAGGCTAACCCTCCAAGAGCAGTAGGAGGCCAGAGTCATGACTTCAGGGTTCTCCCAGAGCAAAGAGTGAACAAGACATAGCCACACACACGTGAGCACTTATGTGCATTTGCACATTCAACCTCCTTTGTGTGTGCATGACCACGCAGGCAAATGTGACTTGATGTGAGCCAGGGCTCTCTCACTGTTCCCCAGGACTCCACTGAGAGGCCTGGAATCTCCATGGCACATTAGCATGTGTCCACAACGTGAATGACACCGACTAAGTTGTGGCATCGTATGCAGGTCAGTCTCAACAGCCGCATGCAGGGATCCTTCCCGCTCAGGGTCTCCTGGACCACAGAGAGCCCGCGCTCATGTATGCTAAAGCCTCCATTCTTCTCTCTGCAGGGATGACATGCCAAGCTCGAAGCTCCTACATTACCAGTGAGATCCTGTGGGGTTATCGGTTCACACCTGTCCTGACACTGGAGGATGGGTTCTACGAAGTTGACTACAACAGCTTCCATGAGACCTATGAGACCAGCACCCCATCCCTTAGTGCCAAAGAGCTGGCTGAGTTAGCCAGCAGGGCAGAGCTGCCCCTGAGTTGGTCTGTATCCAGCAAACTCAACCAACATGCAGAACTGGAGACTGAAGAGGAAGAAAAGAACCTCGAAGAGCAAACAGAAAGAAATGGTGATGTGGCAAACCTGGAGAATGAATCCAAAGTTTAGTGCCCTAGCTGGGCAACCCCTTCTCTTCTCCCCTGACGCAATCTTTCCTTGTCTCTCATTCTCTTTCTTTTCTGTCTCTCTTGCTTTGTTCTTTATTTATTCATATTTAATTTTTACATTACCAGAAAACAAATCTTCAAGGTGTAAAATATCTACCTGCCCTCTCTCAGTTACTTAGATTGACAAGGTAGACACGGATTTGGTGAAAAGTGCAAAGTGCCCTCATTTGTGGCCCAAGCCTGGTCTCCTCCCAAAATACTACACATCCAACTCCTGGAGCTTTCAGTTACTTACCTGCATGTGTTGTACAATACCAGATCACTCAAAAGGGTGTGTCAAAGATTTTACCTGGGATATGACAAGTAAGGTTTCCGGTGCCTATTTATTCATTCAGTGAGACACAGAGTGGAGCCCTCAGTTTTATAGATCCCAATTCATTTCATCTACTACAGGGTGAGGTGCTTGCCCCGTGTGGGTGTGGCAGTTAACAGGGCCCAGGTGAGCTGAAGATAAACTACTGTACATATATATGCCTTATGTAATTATTTTCTTTTTGCAGTTAGTAATAAAACCCAGCATGTACAAAAGTACCATAGAACAGAACTTCTAAATACTGTACATAGATGTATCACTAATGTAGGTTTAGATATATAACTTTAGAAATAAGAAGAAAAAAAAAAAAAGAAAGAAAGATTCTTAACATGCAGTAGACATTTCTGTTTTGATGTCAGTGTTTTCCAGGTTATTTTGAGCCCATTGACGGCTGGTCCTTCAGTGCATGGCCTTTGTTTGTATCTCAGACTAGCAGCCAGCCGTCAGGGCACCTCACTGTTCCCACACTGATCCTTTCATTGAATCTAATAAGCCATAGGTCTGGGGGAAATTGAGAGGTCTGGTAGATGGTAAAACCCACCACCACTAAGCTGATGTACTATGTAACGTTACAAAACAGATGTCTTTTTCTTTTTTTTAAGACAACAAGGGCCTCACTAACTGGCCTGGAGCGGGGGGAATACCAGGAAGGGGACATTCTCTACCGTGTCACCAAGGGTATGTTTTTACTTTTCACATGAGCTCTCACCCTTTGTAGTACAATAATTTAGAAACTTTTCTGCAAAATCGTGGATTCTCCAGCTGTAGTTTCTCTACAGACTGTTACAATGAGACATGGTAAGTTAGCAGAAGATGGTTTGGGTCTAAAGCCATGAAATTCATGACGGCGCTTAGTGAGTGACATGCATTATAATCACTACTGACCTCTCACACTCTTTTGACTCCATCTGGTGTTCTGAGGATGACATCTCGCCTGTCCCTGGGGCTTATCCATCAACATTTCTTGCATTGTGATCTTTTTTTTTTTTTTTTTGAAATGACCAGAGTGCAGTATTCAAAGATTAGATCAACAATCTTGATGATTGTCTAAGAAATACCTCTAGAGAATGCCACAGGTTAGAAATCAAATCCAAAGTATCTCTCAATCAAAAGAAAACAAACAAAAAACTATAGCCTTAATTCACTTTAATCTGCCAAAAGGAAGGGAGGAATGGAGGAAGGGAGGAAGGGAGGGAGGAAGGAAGGAAGGAAGGAAGGAAGGAAGGGAGGGAGGGAGGGAGGGAGGAAGGAAGGAAGGAAGGAAGGAGGGAGGGAAGAGTATTTGTACTGGAAATCTAAATTTTAAAATGAAAAAAATAAGAAAAAGAATCTTAGATGAAACCTCCGGGGCAGGTGGAGATTTTGCACTGTAACAGATCTTTCACATTAATTTTGCATTTATAAGCTGTTTGTTCTTTAACACAGTTGCCCATCATAAATATTCATTGAATGGATCCAAGTTTATTTTCAGCTCCTACAGCTGTGCTCAGTTTGAGGCTCTGCACCGTGGAGGTTAAAGAGATCAAACTAGCTGTCCCTCTTTGTTTCCCTTGCCTTCCCTGACCCAATTGCACAGGCCTTTGCTGTAGTCTGGGGACCTTGTCTACTAAATAAGAAGTCCCAGGATAAGGAAAGTGGCTCCTAAATATAACCTTGGGGTCTCCCCTCTCCCGTCTCAGAGACCTTGGATCAGGACAACTGCCTGTTGGCACTGACTTTAAGGAAAACAAAACTGTTGGCCATAGCCCCTTCCTGTTTGCCAGCATTTCCTTTTTTTGCATTGAATCTCTGTTGAATCATTTCTTTATTTCACGCACTCTAAGAAGGAGGTGGTGGTCTGGGAGGAGGAAGCTCGATCTCCCCTCGAGGCTATGGGGAGGTACCTGCAGCCTTACCAAGAGCACTCTTGGCTTGGGGAGCTCCCCTGCAGCCTTGCCAGGGTTGCAGGGAAGGCCATGGGTGGCACAAAGCGAGATGGAGTAGGGGCTGCAAAATGTCTTCTAATTTAGCTCTTGAAGATTCACTGGGCCTTTTTAATTCCACTCCTGAGGTTTAAAGGACAGCACATACCCCGGTGTCTGGTTGGAAGAGCAGCTCAGGGTCTGATCCCTGCTTGCCTGCCCTTTAGCACAACTGAACGAAGAGCCTTGACGACACGTTGGCCACGTGCACACGTCAGTTATGTGTCTGTGACGGGCACCCGGATGTGAGGTCTCTCCCTGTTTCTCACTGTCTTTGGTATCGATGTAGTTGGAGACAGAACTTGAACCAAATCTCGTTTTTGTAATGTGAGCCTTTGAATCTTTAAATGAGGATGCTCCTGAAGAACCTTTTACTAGAACGTCCCTACCAAACATGTCTATTTTTCTACAGTTGTTGATAACACAGTTTAACAGTGTATTTTGTGTCAACTGTTAAAATTCGGAACTGAAGTTCTTTGAGACTGATTTTCTAAGCAGCAAGTCGTGAGTGAATGGTGTTTTCCATTAAGACAGTTCAACAAAATTGACCCCACAATTTCCACTCATTCTATTCCACAATATCCAGTCCTCGTTCCCTCAGTCACTCCATTAGCAAACCGTGCTATGAGAATTTTTTAAAAGTCTCTTTTAATGCAACAGTATCCATAACTAATGAAGATCACTCTCAAATGGATACTTTGGTCTGTTTGGTTAACATATTTTAGTCACTTTTCCACAAAGCATGGTGGGATCCATGAGCCAGATAAGAATTTGGGGTTTGAGGGTTATGGTGTGCCACAGATGACCCCAGTCTGACAGGACAAAGTGCTCTTGAAAGGAAGGGCAGTTTCGGCTGCAAGCATGGCCCCCACTAAGGCTGCTGAGTTCCTCGGATTCTCACCTCCATCCGCCCCAGCGTGCTCTCTGACTGGAAGAGCACCCATTCATTTATAGATCAACTTTATGGAACCAATAAAGTCATTTATGTCTTAGCTGTCCCCTGGGTAAGCTATACTCTTTTACATTAACACAGCAAATGTCAACTTTTTTGTTCCTTCAAACGTGGCACTCCAGCCTGGCTGTTCCAACATATATTCCCTCTGAGTTCATGAGGCAGAACTCTCTCTTCCTGACTCCCTTCTTCCATCTATCTCTATCCTTTGCTCTTTCCCTGGTTCCCCAGTTCCAATTCTATTGCTTTAGTTCAATACCTTATGTTCCCTAACAGGAGCCCAGCTACACATGTCAACCTATTTCTTAAGCACAATTTTCTCTTGCAGGTTTAACCAAGCTAGGGCTCTGAAATGTCTATTTTTCATTGCACTCTAATTTAAAAATTATTCATGACTTCATTTAATAGTGTAAATTTTGAATTCACCAAAGCAACATTCTTAGGCCTTTCATCCCTACATTTTCTTACACTTCAGGTTTCTTACTTTTTCCCCTTTGCTTTTTTATTTAGATTTAAGCCAGCGTCTTTGCGATATTTAGGAACTGCTTAAAAAGATGGGAACTGGTGGACAGAGAAAGGGGGCATAAGAATGCTGTTAGAAAACTACCTGAACTCACCAGAAGAAGGGGAAATCATTCGATTTGCTGAGAGAATACAATTAAAATGCTCATAAGTCACTTCCAAAACAGTTTGCTAGTAGTCTGGATACTCTGCAGTCTTTCTTTCCTTGACTTGGGTGATACTCTGCATGATTTAGAAATGTCAGGAAGGTCACTGAAAATTGAATCTCCTATATATATGGTAGACATTATCTTCTAGGATGATTTCCTTTCAATGGGTGGCTTCAACATTGAAAAACATAGGTAACATATACACAATAGATGATTCATTGATATTACATGACAATACACTAAAATGACATTATCTTGTTTCCAAACTTTATGGCCAACCTTTAAGAAAATGTTAGCCTTTAATTTTAAATTGAGTAAAGCACACCTCTTCCTAGTATTTCTGCCTTTAATGTCTTGAGTGATTTATATGCAGAGTGTCATCTAGAAGTCAACATTCTGTCAGAAGGCTGCTAAGAGGTTTTGACAAAGCACAGAATGTACAATAATCACAAACGATATTTTACCCAACATGATGTGGTGTTTGAGAGCATGAAGAGCACTTGTACAAATGGTCTTATTTCATTCTAATTCACCATGAGAGGCTGAGTATTATAATTTACATTTTATAGAGGGAAAACTAGGGTTTGGGCAAACTGGCCAAGTTTACAAGGCCTGTGAATCATAGCTCCTGGTCTCAAATCCAGGTCACAAGGCCCTAAGCTGCGGGCTGTTTTTACTATGAAAAATTTTGGCAAAACTAATCTGCTAAAAAAAAAAAAAAAGAAAAAATCTGGCCTGCTGCCTGTTACTGTACCACTTATGAGCTTAAAGGGATTTTTACATTTTTTAATGATTGGGGGAAAAAAAGAAAAGAAGAATATTTTGTGACATGTGAAAATCATCCTAAATTCACATTTCAGTGTCCACAAATAAAGTTTTATTGGAATACAGTCACAGCCATTTGTCTGTGTATTGCCTATGGCTGCTTCCACTTGCACTAGCAGAGCTAAGTGATTACAACAGAGACTGTGTGGCCAGCAAAGATTAAAATATTTACTCTCTGGCCCTGTATAGGAAAAGTTTGCCAACCCCTGTACCGTACTGTTAAGTACTATTGGTACTATTACTAGTAACAGTACTATTAATAGTATGTAATAGTATTGCTAAGTACTATGAAATATTGTACTGTACTCTTAAGAGATTCCTACGCAATATGAAAGAATGACGTTCTTTGCTAGTATAAATCTATTGAAGTTACTCATAAGTCTGTTCCAAAAGAAACATAACCCTTTTTTTTTTTCTTTTTGTCAAAGGGGCAACTGCTTCACAACACTTAGAGGGCACAGTCATTCAGTTAGGGTCTCAAAGGAAGAACCCTTCCTTTTCATAGCCATTCCTCCAGAGTGGCAAAGAGAGTCAGCAGCCAGCCGGGACCCAGTGGTCAACTCAGAAAGCGGGTATGGTAAAATTACTCATTAATGAACAATAGAGAAATGGGCATTCCCAGCCCAGCAACTGACATACTGCTTCAGTGGCACCCACAGGCGTTGGATGACGTACATAGCTCAGGCCGTCGGTCTCTGCTCAGCGAAGCAGCCCAAACCTGCCACAGTTACCATACTGTCAGACCCGCCCTGCTCCCCCACGTGGTTCTCATGGAGGAGAGCTAAACAGGTGGCCCAGATATCTCCCTCTGTTTTCTTGCTAGTTTTCTCTGGCCTACAATTTACGACTGATCAAGGTGATGAACGTGAACCTGGAGCTACCGCTCATGTTTAATTGCGCTAGTTCCAGCTCTCTCTAGCCACTAAGCTAGAAGTTTAACATGCAATTAAAGAACTAAATGCTTCTTTTGGAAAAGCAAAAGGTCCTTTGAAAAGAGCTCAGGGAGACGCAGAAGTATAGTAAAGCGTTGTTGGAGTTCTTGCGCTGAGTCTGAAGCAAAGACAAAGATTGGTCATTACTGACATAATAGATGGAAAAAATCCAGACTTTGGGGTTTTTAGATAAGTCAATATGAAATGACATTCTTTGGTGTCACTAAGCTGAACTCCTTTGTCTTCTAAAGAAGCATTTCTAATGCCAGATGTAGTCAGCCAAGCTAGGTTCCCTATCTTTTTAGTTCTATGGAAAAACATATCAAGTTCTCTTACGAGCACTTTCCTGGAAATTAGATGAGAAAGAAAAAAATGTAACAATGTAACAAATCATTGTGATGTTGTTGTATTGTCCACAGATAAGTGATGGATTTGATCCTGTGTCTGAAACTAAGTAGGTAATGGTATCTACAATATAGACCATGCGAAAAGCTTGTGACCCTTTAACTGCACGGAAGAGCATAGCAACTAAGTAGGAGGAAACAGATCTCAAGTTCAACACCGTAAAACTTAAATAAATGTAAAAGGAGTCAAACTTTTACTTGGCCTCATTGCCTTGGTAAAAGAAAGCTTCGTGTATCCACCTAATTCAATAAAACAGTCGTAGCAAAAGAAAGGCAAAATACTTTTAAGGCACACAAAAATATTTCGCTGGTGTAGTCAACATGATTAAGTGATGGAGATTAGATCTATCACTGATGAAAACTGTATTTATAGAGTTATTTTTTAGACACTATACCCCTAGACGTGAATCCTAACGTGCACTATGGTTGGCCAGAGAATTGTGACCACAGAGTAAACAGATCTTGATTTCAGAGAATGAACGTTCCTACTGACATTGTGTAACTGCCCATTTCAAGATTAAGGCTCAGTGCCCGTTGTATTAACACCGATCATCAATACTGTGATATCAATTAAGCCAATCTTTATAAGAATACGAAGGGCTGTTTTTCTCAGGCAATGTAAATATCTGCTACCAACAAGCACTAGTGAAATAAACATGTAATCATTATTGTTTCTGAAATTCTGATAGAAATCACAAAACATTCATGCAGAAGGGCAAGGTCTTCCAGGAGCCTAGGAGCAGACTTTTGGCTACAAAGAGCCTAGCCCAGGTTAATGGCTTATGGAGTATGTCAGTGTTGGGTCTTATCACTAAACCAACTAGTAGAGCTGGATCAACTACAGTGCAGAGAGCTGAGTTTTGGTCAGCCTGCATTACCCAAACCTCTGGGTATTCAGCCAGTCATCTTACAGAAAGGGAAGGAGCACTGTCCTCAGATCCAGCCACCATGGGTATTGCCCTGGCATCATCTCTCAGCATTGCTGCCTGAGGGAGTGGGTATGAGCAATACCCTCCCGTGGCTCAGACTTGGGTGGAACTAAAGCTTCAGCCAGGCCCAATCACTGAGGTCTCTCTCGGGGAGCTTCTCTCTGCAGGGTCTGGCTCTTGCCCATGTGGACAATGGCTCCCGAGAAGTATCTTCCAGGGACCCTTTGTCTTTCAAGCTTATCTTGCCCCACACCCTTGACCCCATAGAGCACCTCCCTGGGTCAGGGATGATGACTGAATTAAGACTTTTTTTTTAATTGCATTTTAGGTTTGGGGGTACATGTGAAGAACATACAAGATTGTTGCATAGGTACACACATGGCAGTGTGATTTGCTGCCTTCCTCCCCATCCCCTATATCTGGCATTTTTCTCCATGCTATCTCTCCCCATCTCCCCACCCCGCACTGTTCCTCCCCTATTTCCCCCCAACAGACCCCAGTGTGTGATGCTCCCCTCCCTGTGTCCATGTGTTCTCATTGTTCAACACCCGAATTAAGACTTTTAGAGTCCACTAAGCACAGGGGTGCCCCTCCCATATGAAAATCCAAGTAAAATAACACTAAAGCATGAATGGAGTCAGGATAAGAAATCCCCAAGTGTTCTGATTTTCTCATGGTGAAGATCCCAGTGCTTTTCTTGTTCATGATATATCTGATTCTCTTTTCTCTAGAAAGTCTCACTTTTTGGTATCATGATGCCATGGGCACAGACTCAGTCATCAGGCCAATGGCAGCACTCTCTCTGGACAGTCTGACCTGGTCCCTCTTTTTGAGTAAGACTGAGAGTTTGGTTTGTTTGAAGCCACCCCAAAACCAATAGAATCTCACCCTGGTCAAGAAATCTCACAAGGCCAGGTGCGGTGGCTCACACCGGTAATCCCAGCACTGTGGGAGGCCAAGGTGATGGATCACCTGAGGCCAGGAGTTTGAGACAAGCCTGGCCAACATGGTGAAACCCTGCCTCTACTAAAAATACAAAAAAGTTAACTAGGCATATTAGTGCATGCCTATAGTCACAGCTGCTCTGGAGGCTGAGGCACAAGAATCGCTTAAGCCTGGTAGGTGGAGGTTGCAGTGAGCCAAGATCATGCCACTGCACTCCAGCCTGGGCACCAGTGTGAGACTCAGTCTCAAAAAAAAAAAAAAAAAAAGAAAGAAAGAAAGAAAGAAATCGCACATCCCCGCCTCTATCAGGGTCACCAAATGAAGACAGCAATGTCGAGTCTTGTTCTTATCTGCAAGGAACTCCTGCATTGCAGCACTTACAGACACAACTTATGCTGTCTCTTGGTGCCCACACAGCTTTCAGATGATGGCAGATTATTGGCCAACCATTCCTCCCCCTACCCCAGCTGCTCTCTCTTTTCTCCCTCATCTCACCATGAAAACTTCGTTTTGCCTGGTACCCCCATTAGAGGGTTAATTTCATTTTTGAGCATCTACAATCCAGCAACCTATTATTGGGGTTAGTCCCATTCCTTATCACTTAATGGTCACCATCAGTTTTAACTGATTGTGTACGTAAAAGAGTCTAAGTGCCTGAGACCAAAAAAATGTATATTTTGCTCCTGCTTCATAGTCACCCAGAGAGCCTATTGGTGATGGTTGGTCATATACATGGTCTCAGCCCAGTCACTGATGAAAGCAGCAAAGTTAGGCCTTGTGCTGAAAAGACAGCTGGACTTGCCCAGTGGGATCTTCCTCTCCTTTGTAGCATCAGGTGACTAGCTTGCCAAAGAAGCTCCTGAACATCGTTATTCAGCCCAGTGCTTCCTTGTCTAAAACAAGAGCCACACAATGACAACAGTGAACTCACAAGTGCACAGGATTCCAAAATGTTGACCACCGACCCCTACCCCACCAAGTATCCCACTGTGTTGGCAAAGTGCTCTTTCCTTTCCCACTGTACAGGCTGTGCTCTGGGGGATCTCCCAACACTCATGGGTGTCTGGTTACCCAGGATGTGCTTGGTTGCCATGGTAACCTCCAGCTTCTCTGTGTGGACCATTCTTCCACAGGCTTGAGGAGACCACAGGGCAGAGGCTCCCTAGGGCTGCTCCACCTGCAGACAGCCTTAGGAGAAACCACGATAATGCACAGTAGGACCCAGCACACAGGTGTTCCCTCCGCACGCCAGGTCTGGGGTGTTCCCATCCTTTCTTCCTAAGATGGGATGCACTTAGGTGGCCACATTGCTTTTTCAAAGGCTCTTCTTCAAGCCCTCATCCTCATATCACACACATGCCCACACTCAAATCACATTTGCCTTTTAAAAAATTCAAAATTAATTTTGTATTATCCCATGTAACAGATGTTCAAAGAGTTGCCGTTTTCTTATCATTAAATAAAATCTGCCTAGAAGATTAAGATTGTTCCAAAACAGTGAGTGTTTTAAAAAACACAAATACAAACAAAAGCAATTTTAAAATGTACTTCTGGATCCTTTTAGAAAACCTGATTTCAAATCAGAAATACTCATTTTTGCCCCCAGAGCAAAGTTCCAGAATACTTTCTCCTTTTACTTGCCATTTTCCATCTGGCTCTGAACTTGAGAATAGAATCCTCAATCTTGGCATACAAGGTAAAGTGGAATTTGCCACTGAAGCTTTCACAGCTCAATTTATCTGGCACCATGGACCAGGCAGGAATTAAACTCGGCCAACCAGTAACAATTCTGCAGCCACAGTACTGGACACACGCCCTGGAGAAGCTGTGGACATGATCGTGCTTAAGATGCTGGGAATGTCAGTCAAGGGCCTGATTTCAGAAAGAGTACATTAATATTCAAATCCCTGAGCCATGCCCACACTGTGGGAGTCAGGCCTAACCAGATCCCAAGGTCTGCAGTTTACCCGGCCAGTTTGCTGTGTCTTACGGGCATTAGAGGGTAGATGAGAACTTTCCACGATCTGGACACCTGCACTGGAAGACTTTCTTCTGTGTATTTTCTAATTCTGTGACAACAGGCATCAACAAGACATGTTATCAGATGGGTCCTCCCTGTGTGCACCTTCATAGAGATTTTTCTCTTTTTTTCTAAAAGAATGAGGATGCCTCTGAATGTTACTCTATACAGCAGTCATGTCCCCAGTCTTTCATAAGTAACACAGTAACAACACAAGCACCCTATTCCCACATCATACACACACATATACATGCATACACATAGGCACATGCATCCACACACAGACAGACACACACACAGTTACACACATATAGACACATGCATACACAAACACAGACACATGCATATGCACACACAGACACATGCATACACAGACACATACACACAGTTACATGCATACAGACACATATATACACAGACACATGCATACATACATACACATGCATACACAAACACATACACAGACACATGCATACACACACAGATACACATACACAGACACATACATACATATGCACACATGCATACACACACGCATGCACATACAGACATATGCATACATGCACATACACACACATGCACACCCAGAGACACATGCATACACACATAGATACACACACAAGCATACACACAGACACAGACACATGCATACACACACATAGATACACAGACACACACACACACACACACACACACACGAAGATACACACAAACACATTTATCCTTCCCAATCAAGTATGAGCAGTGCCACATAAGTAAATTTCCAGAAATCAAAGGCTTAAAATTGGCTTCCTCCCTGCTTGCGCTGTGGCGTTATTTTTTAAACGTACCGTACACTTCCCCGAACCCACAGGCAATAGCCTTTCTTTCAGTATTTGGTACCCTGGACTCAGACGACCAGGTTTTGCCCCTAGATGAGCAATGTAGTAGCTTCCTCCACCCCTTTTTAAAAAAAACGATAAAGTTTATTTTTTAGAGCAGCATTAGCTTCATGGCAAAATAGAGCATAAGTACAGAGAGTTCTCATTTACCCCCATCCCACGCATGCACGGCCGCCCCCACGAGTGATACGCCAAACCATAGTGATACATCTGTGGAAATGGATGAGTCTGTACTGAGACACTACCATCACCCCAGAGTCCATTGTTTACAATGTTGTGGTACATTTTATGTATTTGGACAAATATATAAAGGCATGGATCCGCCATTATAGAATCATACAGGATAGTCCCACTGTCCTAAAAATCCTCCGTGCTCTCCCAACTCATCCTGCGTCCTCCCAACCCCGGAAACCACTGATCTTTTTACTGTCTCCACAGTTTTGCCTTTTCCAGAATGGCATATAATTGGAGTCTTACAGTATGTAGCCTTATCAAATTGACGTATTTTACTTAGTAATATGCATTTAAGTTTCCCTCATATCTTTTTATGGCTTGAGAGCTCACTTTTTTAAGCACCAAACACTAATTCATTTTCTGGAGGAACCACTATTTATCCATTCACCTACTGAAGGACACCTTGGTTGCTTCCAAGTTTTGTCAATTATGAATAAAGCCACTATAAATATCTGTATGCAGGTTTTTGTGTAGTTTTCAATTCATTTGGGCAAATATGATATGTTAAGACTACATTTAGTCTCCCAAGACACTGCCAAACTGTCTTCCCAAGTGGCTGGACCGTTTTGCATTCCACTAGCAAGGAACAAGGGTTCCTGTTGCTCCACATCTTCACCAGCATTTAGTGTTGTCAATGTTTTGCATTTTGGCCATTCTAAAGGATGTACAGTGGTATTTCATTGTTGTTTTAATTTGCAATTCCCTAATGACATGTGATTTGGGACATATTTTTGTATGCTTGTTTTCCATCTGTACCTCTTCTTTGGTGAGGTGTCTGTTCAGGTCTTTTGGGCATATTTTAAATCAGGTTGTTTTCTTATTGTTGATTTTTAAAAGTTCTTTGTAAATTTTAGATAATAATTCTTTATCAGATGTGTCTTCTGTAGATATTTTCCCCCAGTCTGTGGCTTGTCTTCTCATTATCTTGGCATTGTCTTTTTCAGAGCAGAAGTTTTTAATGTCACCGACGTCCAGCTTCTCAATAACTTCTTTCATAGACCATGTCTTTGGTGTTCTATCTAAAATATCTATTGCCATATCCAAGGTCATCTAAGTCTTCTCCTTCTAGGAATTTTATAGTTTTGCATTTTACATGAGATCTGTGACCGATTTTGAGTTAATTTTTGTGAAAGGTGTAAGATCTGTATTTAGACTTTTTTTTTTTTCCTGTGGATGTGCAGCTATTCCAACACCATTTGTTGAAAAGACCCTCTTTGCTCCACTGGTTTGCCTGTGCTCTTTTGTCAAGGATCAGTTAGCTATATTTGCATGAGTCTATTTCTGGGCTCTCTATTCTGTTTCATTGATCTATTTGACTATTCTTTCACCAACACCACATTGTGTTGATCACTGTATAGAATTCACCACTGAACCCATCTGGGCCAAGTGCTTTCTGTTTGGGGAGGTTATTAACCACTGATTCAAATTATTTAATAGATATATACCTATTCAGACTGTCTATTTGCTCTTGTGTGAGTTTTGGCAAATTCTATCTTTCAAGGAATTGGTTAACTTCATCTAGGTTATCAAATTTGTGGGCATAGAGTCGTTCATAAAATTTCTTCATTATCCTTTAGTATCCTTTCAGCATCCATGAGATTGCTAGTGACATCCCCTCTCTCATTTTGGATAGTAGTGATTTGTGTTCTTTCTCTTTTTTCTTAGTTAGCCTGCCCAGAGACTTATGGAATTTATTGATCTTTTCAAAGAACCAACTTTTGTTTCTATTTATTTTCTTTATTGATTTCCTATTTTCAATTTTATTAATTTTTACTCTAATTTTAATTATTTCTTTTCATAGGCTTACTTTGGATTTAATTTGCTCTTTTTTTCTACTTTTTTAAAATGGAAACTTAAATGAGTGATTTCAGATCTTCTGCATTCAGTGTCATAAGTTTCCCTGTAAGCATTTCTTTTATTGCATCCCACAATTATAATAAGCTGTGTTTTCATTTTCATTTATTTCAAAACATTTTTCCACTTATCTTGAGATTTCTTCTTTGACCCATGATATTTACAAGTGTGTTGTTTAATCTCCAAGTATTTTGGCATTTTCCAGCTATCTTTGTTACTGATTTCTAATTTAATTTGTTATTTAAGAGCAAACATTGTAGGGCTTATATTCTTTTTTTTTTTTTTTTTTTTTTTTTGAGACAGAGTCTCCCTCTGTCACCCAGGCTGGAGTGAAGTGGCGTGATCTCGGCTCACTGCAACCTCCACCTCCCAGATTCAAGTGATTCTCCTGCCTCAGCCTCCCAAGTAGCTGGAACTACAGGCACATGCCACCACACCTGGCTAATCTTTGTATTTTGAGTAAAGACAGGGTTTCAGCATGTTGGCCAGGCTGGTCTTGAACTCCTGACCTCAAGTGGTCTGAGGATTTCTATTCTTTTAAGCATCCTATGGTATGTTTTATGACCTGGAATGCAGTCTGTCTTGATTAATACTCCACGTGGGCTTAAGAAGAATAAGTAATCTGCTGTCATTTCCTCACCTTTTTCAACAAACATTTGAACCCCATAGTCTCTGCTTTAATAATTCCAGTACCCATTCCAACCTACACCATCATCAGTTCTAGACTGTACCTCTACACTAAATGACGTTAGATGGTTTCACTTTAAGTCTTAGCTCTTTTCATCATTTCACTGGTTCCCTTGCAAGTATCAGGAAAACTAACTACCAGCCACACACTTGTCTCCAGCAACACCCACCAACCACACCCTGCTCCCCTGTCCTTACCCCCATTAAGCCCGGTAGCAGAGAGAGGAGCTGTGAGGTAGTTGCCTTTTAGATAAATGAGGTGCTACTGCATGTGCACTGTGGTCTTCTCTGCAGTAGAAAAATGTCCAAGGAAGGTCAGCATCACTGACAGAAAATAAATGCAAGGCTACATCTCACCGGCTCATCCATGAGCAATTCCTTCAGCTCTAGCAGGCTCTTCACAACTTGCTTTTAACCAAAATCCAGCTCTACCCTCCCTGAAGCATGCACCTAGGGCCCCAGTCAGGGGAAAAAAAAAACTAAACTAAACCAGACAGAGGATAATTAAGGAGGCAAAAAGCCTAAACCATAATATTTTAATTAAATTGTTTTATTTTAGCCATAGCACTCCTGCTTTATATCAGTCATACATCAATAGTGGAAAATAATAGCCGTGTTTCATTATGAATTGAAAGATAATTCATTGTAAATGTGCCCTTCCTAATAAAATGGCACTATATTAAGGCCCAAAATGTTTACTATGGCCCAGTAAAATATGGGGTTGTTCTGTGAGCTATTTCTTAAGACAGAAAATTATTCCAGAAAGCTACTAGTTCAAAAAGTCTATAGCAGTGCCAAAGTTTCAATAGTCTCTTTAATCTTGAATCTATGCAATTGAAGATAATACTGCATCTAGTCTGGCGGTTGCACATTTCAAGACATTCATGTTTCTATTTACCTGGAAGTTCTTATTCTTGCCATCACACAGAATTTTCTGGAACTAGTTAAGTAAAGAAAGCAAAGCCCAGCAGCTCTCAGAACTGGGTCCCCAAGCTGAGGGTCATTAGGGTGCATGTCAGTGTGCCAACTCCAATGTCCATGCCTAGGGAACGCACATCTTCCCAAAAGAAATGAAGCACAGATAATACTTGATCCTCAACTTTATCCCCATAAATTTTTTTTAGGAACTTGAGTTTTTTATCAAATGCTCACATCCTACAGAGAAATAAAGTGCTTCGTTTTCAAGGTGCAGGAAGTTCGTCAATGCTGGGAGCAGGCACACACTTGTAATTTTATTCTCAGGGATCCCAGCAGCCAACTAAAACTAGACAAGGACAAAACTCCACTCAAAGTATTCTGAAAGTTAGCGGATGCCCCATATTTTATTATTCCAAATGTGCATTCACTTGCCTGAGTGCTGGCCATGAGCACTCAGTGAACACTTGTGGTACAGCAAGTGATGTCCTAGACAAGTTACTATGAAGACTCTGAGAAAAAGTATCCCCCACTGTCCTCAACAAGCCTGCAATCCCATGGCTGCCAGCTCTTACCATGCAACAATGCTGTGCCAAGTGCATTGAACTACACAAAAACCCTGTGAGCAAATGCTGCTTCCCACTTTACATGTGAAGTAACTGAGTCTAGTTTTACTTTACACGTGAAGTAACTGAGTCTAGTTTTAGGACTACCTAAACAGAGAGGGACAGGTACAACGAATCTGCTGGCATTTAAAGAAAGTAGATCAGCTTCTGCATAAGCAATAAGAGATGGTATCATGAGGAAGAAAGAAACATTTGTCCTGACATTTCTCAAAGACTGCATAGGTTTTGCAAGACAGAGATTCAAGGGCATTGTGAGTGCAGTGGTTCGTGCCTGTAATTCCAACACTTTGGGAGGCCAAGGCGGGAGGATTGCTTGAGCCCAGGAATTCAAGACCAGCCTGGGTAACATAGCAAGACCCCATCTCTGTTTTAAAAGGAGAGCGAGAAAGAGAAATCCAAAAGCAAAGGCATTTCAGTTTGCAAGGTCAGCATGGGAGAGGGTCTGAAGACAGAAACACACAAGGTAAGATTGGGGGATGGCACCTAGACCGGCCTAGGATCATAGGATTTGAAAAAATATGTGTTTGGAAAACTGGTACTAATTTGTAGGGACTTAGAATTTGAGGCTAAGGAGAAGGACCAAGAAAGGAATAACACGAGCGGTATTATTGATAGACCCATCATTGCACTTAAAAGTCTCTTCAGTCTTTAGGATTGAATTTTTAAAGATAATTTTCACTTGGCAAAACCAAAAGATATTATACAACCGTCAAGCACTTTGAAATGATTCCGTTAAAAAAAAAAAAAAAAAAAAAAAAAAAAAAAAAACCCCTACAGAATTTTAAAAAAATTCCATAAAAAAAAAAAAAAAAAAAAAAAAAAAACAATAAATCCCTACTGGAATTTCAATAGCATGTAGTAGTAAACTATGTGTCCAGCAAAATCATAAAACAAGAGGTTTATTATAGGAGATATCCTTAGAGATATTAAGAAATATAATGTACAAAATAATTAAAATTTTCTCCAAGCAAAACCAATGATCCTTTAGAGATGAACAGAAGGAAAATAAGAAATGTTTCTTTCCAAAGTTGCTACCAAGGCTTCTGAGATTTCTTCAGGATAAAGTCACTAAGATTTGCTTCTGAGGTCAATCTTGCCAACCTTTCCAACAAGCGTTGTAGGAAGGAACACTGGCTAGGGCTCCAGTACTGGTTTGGCTCCTGTCCCATTTTCGGTCCTTCTGTAACTCCCTTTACTCAATTCCAAGTACGTCTGTGCACGGACAATGAGACGGAAGCATGCTCAATGCGAAAGCACAAATTATGTATTGAGAAATCACTACAATGCCAAATTTTTTTAGAATAAAATATATATATATATATATATATATATATATATATATTTAAGAACTCGCTGTGTTAGGGAAACTGTTTACATATTGAGGTGTTCCTCTTTTTTCGACTGGAACAATAAAAGAAAAATTTGATATGGCCTTGGTTTCTTTTATGTGTTTGTCTGTGTCCAAAGAAGTCGGCCTTTTCTGCAAGTGACAGCATGAATTGTTTCAAAGCATGACACTCTGCCCCATGGCCACTCAAGATAATCAGGCATCTCAGGCAGAACCCAAAGACAGTACCATGGGTTTGGAGTGATCTTCTCTCTCCCTCCCTCCCACTCTTCCTCTCTCTCCATCTTTCTCTCCCTAACTCGCTCACTTCCTCTCCTCCTTCTTCCTCTCCCTCTCCTTTCTCTTTCCCCATCTCTCCCCCGACGTTCTGCCTATGGCCAGATCCCAGCAATGGGCCAGCTCCACTCCTACCCACACCTGCTGACCCAAGTGGGACCCCTTTGATACCTGTTGCACCTCATGGAACTTAGGGAGTTGCAGTGCAGTTGATCCTGCCCCTTGTCACAGTTCTAAGAGTCTTAATGAAAGGAGTTGGATTGTTTGTGATAAAGTCCCATGTTGGACTAAAGAAACCTTCTGTGAGAGTTTTTCATGTTCTCAGGGTTCCATTTTGCATGGGTCGGCTTTGCCCAACTCCAGCACCTCGGCTCTGCTCTGACTCCTCCGCGCCAGGGAATCTAGGGCCGGTGGCTAAGCCAGCTCTCCCTCTCTACCGAAGCTTGCAGGAAGCCAAGCTTTAAAATGACCCATGAGCCGCCTCACACTGTAACATGTATAAAAGTCATTTAAAAATGTGCCGAGGATAAATTCTTTCCCAGAAGTTAGTGCTTGGTGAAACAAACCCTGGGACATGGTCTGTACTTTGTCCTGCTTTTCCTAATGTGCTCCTCCCATATTGCTGCTGTGCCTGGTGGAATTACTACCCTGTCCTCTGTGTCCCCCAGCCCCTGTGTGTCTGTCCCACTTGGCACCCATCAAGCCCCACACAAGCCTGTGGAGATGCATCCAAGGAAGGGCTCCATCCCTGCTTCTCTCTGGGCCCTGGGGCCACCTTCCACATTACCCCCAACGGATTGTCTAAAGTAACTCCCTGGTCAAAACTATACTGGCACTGCTTTGTCTATTCTGGTGGTTTTCAAACTAAGCTGCAGAAACTGTGCTCTGACGGAAAGCTTAAGCAGTAGCTCAATATTTAAGGCAGACAAGGTGGAGAGCTTGGTTGCGGGAGGGGTGGAGGCTCAGAGCCCTGCCCCTCAAACGCCACTGCCCCAAGACCCCTGCTGTTGGAGCACATGTTGATGAATGCTCACTGCTGTGCTGCATTCAGTCCAAAGACCTCAGCTGAGCCTCTCAGCATCAGCAGGCTGTGGGCCCTGGACCCCTCTGTAGACCAAAACTCTCCCCTTCTAGCCTACCTTATCAAATGTCCACATTCCCTAGACAGGGATCACCCTCTCAGACCACCTTGGCTTTGACAATATTGTTCCTTTCTTTCCAGAATGTGAATCCAGAGCCATCCAGGAAACTCAGACATCCTTCCCTAACTCCCCCGGAGAGCCAGTAGGTTTCCAAGTATGGGTCTTCAGAGGCTGAAATTGGTGATTGTGGGACTATTTTTACCATAGAAATTGGCAAATACTACCAATTACAGCTTCTATTTTTCCAGAGACCCTGTTGCTAAACATTTACCAAAACAAACCAGAGATGATTCTGAAAGATGGTGGAGACATAACTTCAAGGGTTCTCTCATTGTCCACATTGCCTAGAGGGAGAAATAGCTAGACCAGAACATAGGCAGTGGCTATTGGTGTGACTGGGCAGCCAGGGTCTTGGAAGAAGCACAGTTTGGGATGATTGGTATCAATAAATTCGTAACGAAGACACTTAGGAATGAGCACGGGGTCTGCAGATACCTGTGGTCCATGCAAATGCTCACCAGTAATTCTTTATTGTGGAGAAGGGTCCTGATCATTTAGAAGAAGGCCCTGCTGCCTATGACTGTCAATCACCAACCGTCCCAACCATCACTGCGCTTGCTTGGGAACCCAGCAGCAAAGGGACCGTGATTTCAGGATGGATCCCATTCAAGAGCTCAGCAACAGAGACAGCCCCTTCTCCAAGGCTGACTCAGCTGTTACACCACGGAGTATTTAATTTTCCAATGCAGTACCCACATGTGAACATTGAATTCTAGACCAATGTGGCAGCTACCTGGCAACCAGTTGTTTAGTTGGGACTCCATCACCCCAGCAATCTAGTCTTGCTGGAAGAGACTCTTCCTCTGATTTGCTCTTTCCAACACCCTCACTTATACCAGCACCATCACACATAGGCCTAATGGTCACCTTTCTTACTGTTGCAGTATCAGATATGACACTGCTTCTGAACAAGGATTCACTTGATCACATTATTGATATCACTCCAGCAGGAGAAATAAGGCAATGACCAGGATCCTATGGAATTCACAAGCAAATCAGCTTTTCCTTGGCATGTCATGACTTTTGTCTTCTTGGGAGCACTTCCAGCGCCACCTGTGGAACTTCATATGGGTCCCATGATGTTATTCAGGTGTGCAGTATTGTACCAGACATGACATAAAATACACAAGAAACTTGAAAGATCAATTTTTCCTGAGATGCACAATTTCTTGGAGAAATGAACTGTTCACACAGAGAGGATGAGCATCACAGGGCATTTTAAGTGGATACTCACAACACTTGGGCTCACCACCATAGCAACAGGAGGTGGCTTTGAAATTAGTGCAGTGGTACAGTGTCTATGCAGTTATGATTAAATAGTGCACATTTATGGTTGTGAGGCCTCCCCAGTCACGTGGAACTGTGAGTCCATTAGACCGCAAAGAGATACCATCACACGCTAATTAGAATGGTGATCATTAAAAAGTCAGGAAACAAGAGATGCTGGAGAGGATTCGGAGAAATAGGAACGCTTTTACACTGTTGGTTGGAGTGTAAATTAGTTCAACCATTGTGGAAGAAAGTGTGACGATTCCTCAAGGATCTAGAACCAAAAATACCATTTGACCCAGCAATTGCATTACTGGGTATATACCCAAAGGATTATAAATCATATACTATAAAGACACATGCACAAGTATGTTTATTGCAGCACTATTCACAATAGCAAATACATGGAACCAACCCAAATGCCCATCAATGATAGACTGGATAAAGAAAATGTGGCACATATACACCATGGAATACTATGCAGCCACAAAAAAGGATGAGTTCATGTCCTTTGCAGGGACATGGATGAAGCTGGAAACCATCATTCTCAGCAAACTAACACAAGAACAGACAACCAAACACTGCATGTTCTCACTCATAAGTGGGAGTCGAACAATGAGAACACATGGACCCAGGGAGGGAAACATCACATACTGGGGCCTGTAGGGGGATGGAGAGCTAGGGGAGGGATAGCATTAGGAGAAATACCTAATGTAGATGACAGGTTGATGGATGCAGCAAACCACCATGGCACATATGTACCTATGTAACAAACCTGCAGGTTCTGCACATGTACCCCAGAACTTCAAGAAAAATAATAAAAATTACCCAGTCTCAGGTATGTCTTCATTAGCAGCATGAGAGTGGAGTAATACAACTATTGATTAAAATACTTGTGAATTGTCTTTACATTGTTTATCCACTTCCTTTTAATTCTCTATTATTAAAGATATCTGAGGTTTCATTCTATAAACTTGCAGTGCCCTTCTTAGCCCAGGACCAAACCCACACAGCCCCAGGATAAGATGAGCCTCCTCCCAAGGAAAAGTCCTGAGGGCTGTTTCTCACACTACAAGGCACAGGCTGCTGGGGAGAGGAGGCACCACATTGTGGGGGATCGTCAGCCATTCCTTCTTACCCAGAAACAAAAATCGGCTTCAGTGAGTCCAGGAGTCAGGAGGGCTCAGACATACTCCCAATGATCACAAAGACAGAGGCAAAAAGATCAGGTTTTAGTCCCTAAACATGGCTCCCTGCTCCTTGAGGGAGAGGGGTCTCAACAAGTGCTACCCCAAAGCCCCTAAGGAAATCTCGCCTGTATCCACTTGGATTCAGGAGGCGCTCACATCATGGCCCAGCTGTGACACCTTTATGGCCATAGTGCTTCCCCTGCTAAGACTCCTCAGAGGAGCCTCCAGAGAGGTCCCAGCAGGGTGAGGCTCTTGGTGGGGCAGCCACCGTCTGGGTTGCAATCCCCACTCTGCGTGACCCATGGAAGCCCACCTGCCTCTCCCAGGAAAGTGTAGGGATTTCTTGGGACGTGCCACTACCCCGTCAGTCGCTGAGGCCCCAGGTGCCTGTTTGCTCCACCTGTCTCAAAGGGGCCTGTAGACCTGTGATTGGATGCATTTGCTAAGTCAGGAGATGAACGTCAAGCTGCCCAGCGGGCAAAATGCAAGTTGCCCTTGCTGAGTCCCCTCTAACACCCGGAGGCAGTAAGGCGGGGGCCTCCACCAGGCTGCACAGGAGCAGGAGCCCTCGGTGGGCCCCGCCAGACGCCCCTCTCTGTCTCTGCCTGGGACAGCCGCTGAAATCCTCATCCCCTAGGTCATTGGGTGGCTCATCTTAGAGCCTCATCTGCATCCCAGCTAGGGGATGAGGCGCATCTTGGCTGAATGCTCCAGTCCTGTGTTACTCCATATGCAGCCTCCCCATACTTCAAGACTTCAAATCATCCTTTATTTTGTCATGATTTCGCAGGTCAGGGATCAGGAGGACAGGCGCAGAGGGTGCGTCTCTGACCCAAGCGCCAACCACAGGGTGCCTCAGCCTCCATGTCTTGCCCTGTCTCCATAGCCCCCAAGCTCCACAAGATGTGGGCTCTTCCCAGCCAGGAAGTCTCCAGCTTCCAAGGGGCTAGAAGCCCGAAGCAGTTCAGTTTATGTCTATCAACAAAAAGAGCTGAACTCTGTAAAACACCTGAAGGGGGCCGAGCCAGATGGCTCACACCTGTAATCCCAGCACTTTGGGAGGCCGAAGTGGTCAGGAGATCGAGACCATCCTAGTCAACATGGTGAAACCCCATCTCTACTACAGATACAAAAAATTAGCCAGGCGTGGTGGCACACGCGCATAATCCCAGCTACTCGGGAGATTAAGGCAGGAGAATTGCTTGAACCTGGGAGGCAGTGGTTGCAGTGAGCCAAGCTCACGCCATTGCACTCCAGCCTGAGTGACAGGGCGAGACTCAATCTCAAAAAAAAAAAAAAAAAAAAAAAAAAAAAAAAAAAAAAACAGAAGAAAAAACTGAAGGGATTTATTCTAAGCCAAATAGGAGTGATAAATGGGCCCGTAATGCAGCCCCAGGAGATCCTGAGAGTGTGTGCCCAAGGTGGTTGGGCACAGCCTAGTTTTATACACTTTAAGGAGACATGAGACATCAATCAAATACATGTGGGATGGACATTGGTTTGGTCCAGAAAGGCGGGACAACTGGAAGTGGGGAGGGGACTTCTAGGTTATAGGTAGATTTAAATTTTTTCTGATTGGCAATTGGTTGAAGGAGTTAAGTTATTATCTAAAGACCTGGCATCAATAGAAAGGAGTGTCTGGGTTATAACAAGGAGTTTTGGAGACCAAAGTTTTCTCATGCAGTTGAAGCCACCATGCAGCAGGTTTCAGAGGGAAGAGACTGTAAGTGTTTCTCAGTAAACTGAAAGAGCCTGTTGTGTCAGTAATTCTGAAAGGGGGGAGGGGATAGCAAGGCATGTCCAGCCCCCATCCCACATCATGGTCTGAACCAGTACTTCAGGCTAGCCCTTCCAATGCCTTTGCTAAGGGAAGGAGTTCATTCAGATAGGAGGGCAGGGGGCGGGGTTAGAATTTTATTTTTGGTTGACCTGTCCACACCAGGAACAGAGTGACTTTCCACCACATCCTGATGCTCCATGCAGTCAGATTCCAGCATGCAGAGCCTCCACCATGGCAGGGTGGCAAGTACACAGAAGATCATAGGCGAGGCAACGGCTCTGTAGTTAGCTTTGGAAAAACCACCTGCCACATTAGGCTTCACTGCCATTTGTTTTCCACCTCTGTGGATGCTGGGCTGGGAAAGGGCCTGGTGAGAGGAGTTGACTCCCTCGGCCCAGTTTCCACACTGTCCCCTCTCTCTGCCACACCTGCCCGGGGCAACGCCCACCTGGCCCTCCTCTGCTTCTTCTCCATATCCACATATCACTTCCCCGCCAAAAAGTAGCAACAAGGAAGACAGAACCACATCATATTCACGGCATTCCACTTAGCGGATCATAGAGGCTCCCTGATGAAAACACAACAGTCAGGATCGATATTCGTGTCATCCCTTAGTCTGCACGAGTGCTGAAGCCATGAGGAGCCGCCGCCATGAAACCCTCCGAGCCACAGCAACGATCTCACACCTATGAAACAAGCTCTGGCTAATGCACCCTAACAGGTCCTGGGAGTCAGAGGCCTGCAGTGGGAAATGCAGGCAGACAGCTACTTACTTAGCCAGCCGTCGGACACAGGGTGACCGAGAAAACTGGTGTCATACGGAATCCGAACAAACAGTCTCCAGGGGTTTATCCACGCCTTGAAATGCTGAAGGGAGGCTGCCAGGGCCAAAGATCCAGGAGAAACAAATTAGGTGGAAACCCACAGCCCCATTTGCCCCCTCACCTCCATTGCCAGCAGCTGAAGGTAAACCAAGACCTCGGGCTGAGCCTTCGCCCTCCACGGGCCACGCCAAATTAGACACTCATTCTCTAGCAACTCACACATCTGTGCACAGAGCAGTAAGCCCCTAGGTGGGAAATTCCTCCTCCAGGCATTGCAGTGCTGCAGAAGCCATAAGGCACGTAAACTGAACAGCACTAGTGCCTGAAAGGAAGGCAGCGCTGGCTGTGATCACTCACCAGAGCCTGGGCCCTTAGGGCTGTCAAGAACCGAGAAGTCTGTTCCGTGTGTACAAAGCAGGCAGGGTGCAATCCTGACAGAGCCCAAGAGGGGTGCAGAAATTGGTAACCAAGTCGAGAGGGGACAGACAGACCGACAGACAAAACTCAGTATGAGCATTTTTGCAGCCCAACACCAATTTCATGCATTTATGTGTTGTAGTTTATCTCTGATCTTTTTGAACTGAAAATATTTTTAAACAAATTATTGTTTTAACATTTAGAAAAGCGTTTGCAGGCTAGGCACAGTGGTTTGTTCTGATAATCCCAGCATATTACATGGCTGAGGCAGGAGGATCATTTGAAGCTAGGAGTTCAAGATCAGCCTGGGCAACATGGCAAGACCCCACGTCTACAAAAAATGTTTTAAATAGCCGGGCATGGTGGCTATCATGGGTGCGACTGGCTGGGGCCAGCATCACAGTTGGTAGATTTTACCAAGACAGTTGTAGGTTAAAAAAAAAGGCTGATTTATTAGGTGAGGTAAAAAGATACATTGCAAGGGTGCAATGGACAGCACAGCAGAGAAAGGGCTGTGTGCAAAGAGGCAGGGGCTGGAGGGGGCTGTGTGCAGAATGAGGCTGTGCTGCTGGCACTACATACAGAGCAAGGTATTTGGGAACAGGATGTTGTGCTAGTGGGTTGTCTGTGATTATTGGTCTCTCAGAACAATGGCTTTTCCCACCCGGGGTCCCTTCCTCGTTGGTGTTTACTTATTAGGACTCCACAGGGGTCCATGCCTGCTCTCAGCTACTCAAGAGGCTGAAGTGGGAGGATCAATTGAGTCCAAGGGGGTCAAGGCTGCAGTGAGCCAGGATGGCACCACTGCACTCCAGCCTGGCTAAGAGTGAGAGAGCCCATCTCTAAAACCAAAAATAAAAACCTTACCCTCTCAGTAGCGACCACATTCAGACCATGGCTTTGGTTGGATTGTAGGCTCCTTAACTCGATAGGAAAGAAAGATTCAGAAAACAGAACAGGGCTGAAAAAAGAATCTGGGAAATCAAGAAAGAACTCCAGGGCTGCCCTCGGTGCTGAAGGAGGGGAGAAAACAAATGTCCTCTAGCCTGGTCAGTGTCAGCAGGCTTGTCCCCTAAGATTAGGGGTCATCAGGGGTCCTCTGGGGAAGGAGCAGAGCTCACTAGGTCAGGACCAGGTCTCTTGGAGCCTGTCTCAGGGTGTAAAGGAAAGAGCTTCCAGCCATTATGGGTGACGACCTTACCACCACATGCTGAGCCCAGTGTGAATGCCTGTAGGGAGTTGAATAGGGTCCCCCAAATTTCACATCTACCTAGAAACTCAGGATGTAACTGTGAGAGATGGGAAAGTTCTTCTTCAAAGTTTATATCTTAGACTACATTATAAGGAGTTACAATCTCTTGCTGTATGGCCATTATGTGATATTAGCATAAACATATATCCATGTGTGTATGTATATATATATATATATTCTCTAAATCAGCTACGTCTTAAATCAGCTACCTTGACTCACTCCGGCATGTCTGAACAGGACTGGGCAAGCTCCAAACCCTGGTGCGTGCCATTCCTTATTTGGAAACCCTCCTGACCTTCTCCTGACCAGCTTCCTCTTTTTCTTTGTCTTCTTCCTCATCTTCTTTCCCTTTATCTATTCAGCAAATTTCCAAGTTTTTAGCCAATCGGGCCAAGCATAGAATGTGAGATCCCGTTCCAGCCAATGGAAACTGGACATAGCAGTAAGGTGATTGCGTCAGGTTAGGAAAGCTATAAATGTCCCTGTCTCCTTTGTTCAGGTGTGCTGTCGTGGCAAGACTGCCGGCAAGTTGCACCCTGCCTGCAGGAAGTAAACTAGCCTTGCTGAGTGATCCATTGTCTTGGTGTGGATTTTTCCCAACATTATAAACCTGTCTCCAATGGACTTTATTTAAAAATAGGGTCTTTGCAAATGTAATTAGTTAAGGGTTGAGACAAGATCATAGAGACAGCCCTAAATCCAATGGCTGGTGTTGAGGACTAAACTCTGACTTTTATCTTGCCCAAATTCCTATCTAACGGGTCTGGGGAGTCATGCTCTGCAAATCACAAACCTCATCAGATGGATTTTATTTAACCCTATATACTGTGACTTACTTTCCAACCTGACTCAGGCATAACATTATGAGACAAGGAAGAAAAGCAAAATATTTTACCCCAAAACATTTTCCTTTGCCAAATTTTGAAATGGCCCTGCAGAGCTGTTCTTTGTGAGGGAAAATTTGCATCTGTAAAGAATCTCTATTCACATAGCTAGATCCTTTTCTTCCAGACCCTCTCAATCCTAAAGAGATTCACTAAGATCTGAACAGGAAACATTTATCATCTATTGTCTCTAAGGGCAGCCACTATAAGACTTCAAAAGAACTTTGGACTCCAATCTTTTATCTTAAGCTGAACATTCCCTTTCTATCAATCACAGTTCTTTAGACAAACACAACCAATTGTCAACCAGAAAATGTTTAAATTCACCTATAGCCTGGAAGCTCCCTCACTTTGAGTTCATGTTCTGCCTTTCTAGACCAAACCAATGTATTTCTTAAATGGGTTTGATTGACATCATGCCCCTCTAAAATGTATACAACCAAGCTGTGCCCCGACCACCCTGGGCACATGCTCTCAGGACCTCCTGAGGGATGTCACTCATATTTGGCTCAGAATAAATCTCTTCAAATATTTTACAGAGTTTGACTCTTTTCACTGACTGTGTCCTTATAAGAAGAGAAGACACAGGGAGAGACAGGGGAGGTCATGTGAAGACGGACACAGAGGCTAGAGTGATGTGGCCACAAGCTGGGGAACCCTGGAGCCACCAGAAGCTGGCAGAGGTCAGGGACAGACTCTTCCCGCTGACAACTTGACTTTGGACTGCTGTCCTCCAGAACCATGAGATCATAACATTCTGTTGTTCTGAGTCTGTAATAAGTCATTACAGCAGCCCAGGGAACCCAATACAAAGCCCTAGGCCCAAAGCATCAGATCAGGAAAGGGAAATCGAGAAACAAAGCCACAGGCTCTAAGGAAGGCAGTGGAGATGGGGTCGGCCGCATGGTAGAGCCCTGAGCCTGCGATGCTTTCCTGGATCTCAGAGACTCGCGGCTGTAACTCTCCGACCTGAACAGGAGCAATCCCATCTGCGTCCAGGCCACCCACAAAGGCAGCTCTGCCTGCTGGCGGCACAGTCACAGTTCACATTTGTAGTTTTCTTTTTCTCACCTTGGGGCCAACACCCACCCTGACTATGCCCCTGATCAGCAGGAAGAAGTTACAGCCGTCTTCACATTTTTTCCATCTTCATTAGCCAACCCCTTAAGATTAAGGTGTTATAAAACCCAAAGAGAAGGATTGAAACTGCCATTGCAAAATTATAACTGAGACAGTGAAAGGGACCTGACCTAACCGACTCCATCCTGCTTCTAACCTTCAAGCTGTCCTTGTTCATTCCTGGGCATAGGCTGAACTCACTTTGGGAGGAACTTAGTTTATAGTTTAAAACAAAGATGATAACAGCCCTTTCCCCGAACGAACCCCCTTCTTGCCTGGGGACTAGACTGCCTTTGTAGGACTAACAAATCAGCCCCAAGATTAGAAATTATGGTTTAGGAGTCACGCAGCTGGAGGCTATAAGATTCCGGCCCACCCCAAACTGCTCCTGGGGATAAATCACTATTGTAAAATCTAAGACCAGTGCTTGAGGTATTCTGCAGACCCTGCACTTGATGGGTCAGCTGTCACCATCTAGATCAATAAACTGATTCATATGTTCTTCTGGCCCCTTACCTAGGAAGTGACTCAGTGTGAAAAGACAGCTTTGACTCCCTATGATTTCAATTCTGACCTTACCAATCAGCACTCCCAGCTCACTGGCTTCCCTTCATCCACCACATTGTCCTTAAAAATTCTGACCCCTGAATGCTAGGGGAGACTGATTTGAATATGTAACTCCTGTCTATTATATTTGAGTAATATAACTCCTATCTCCCACAAAAATATATATTTTTTAATTATATATACATATATATATATATATATACACACACACACATATATATATATATACATATATATAATGTTTTCTTTTTTAAATAGAGATGGGGTCTTGCTATGTTTCCCAGGCTGGTCTTGAACTCCTGGGCTCAAATAATCCTCCCACCTCAGCCTCCCAAAGTGCTGGGATTACAGGCATGAGCCACTATACCTGCCCACATTTGTAGTCTCTGATGCGACAGGCACTGTCCTTCGTGTCTCACAGTGAATAAATGAATTAATGAATTAATGGACATGCACTATTTCTTTTCAGTCTCATCAGAATCACAGGAGGTAGGAGCTATCATGACCTCATTGTATGGCCAGGAAAGGAAAGCTGGCACCATCTTTGGACTTCTGTCCTCCAGAACCATGAGATCATAACATTCTGTTGACACAGTGACTTGCTCAATGTCACAGGTTGGTTAGAGGCCATGCTAGGGCCAGCCCTAGGTTGTTGGGCTCCCAGGCAGGGAGTCTCCCACCACACTATCCAGGCTACTGTCGGCAAATCAGAAGGAGTCAGTGACGGAAGAGGGGACTAGAACCCACAGACACATTCGGAATGGCCACCAAGAGACAAGCACATCCCAGGTCCAGTCTCCTCCATGAATCCAGGAGAGCAGGGAGGGAAGGGATGAGGGATGGGGAGGGAATAAGAAATTCAGGAATTTGGCAGCATCCACCAAAAAGGATGTCGTGCATAACTTGGGACATAGCCCAAATGTAAAGCACTTCTAGAGCACTGGGCAGTCTTCACCATTAGGCAAATAAGAGACACTAAGCTTTGCATCCTTCCGAGGGAGGTGATGAGTGCCTAGAAGGGCCGGCCGTACTCAGCCTCTGTGGAAACAAGCCCGGAGCCCCGGAGTGGTACTGGTTCCTCCTGCATGCCTTTGTGTTTAGTTACACTTTTCCCTGCACGTTTTAGAAAAAGAAATAATGCACAGCACTGAGACTTTGCCCTCCCTTCTGGCTGCAACTCTGGAGGCCCGTCAGCCGGCATGAAGCCAGACCACAGGCTTAGGAGGGGCTCTCTGTGGGAGGCAACCGCCCTCCTCAGCCACAGATTTTATGAGATCCCTGGAAGGAGAAGGTGAGATATGGGTCCTTCTGGAGTTGTTCACTCCTGGGGAGGAAGGAGGGTAGCAGACGGGCTCCATGGAGAGGGAGAATAAAAGAGCCCAGACCTTGTGACCTCAGGCTCATAGCCAAGGCAGGATCCCAGGATGGCTGGGCTGGCTCTCCCTGCTTAGGAGGCCCTGGGCAACAGAGGCTTCTAGATGTTCCCTGGGGGCAGTCAAGGAGCAGTGCTAAGATTCACCTGGGGCAGGATCACAAACACCCAGGGCGAACCAGGCTGGACCTTGGCAGGACCAGGGCTCACCAAGAGTAGGAGCAGGAATCACCCAGGAACCGCACCAGGACTTATAAGGGCAGAACCAGAGCTCACCAGAGTCAGGAGCAGGACTCACCAGGGGGAAGAGCAGGGCTC
>NW_022436948.1:8461747-8469838 GCF_009761245.1 Sapajus apella
AGAGCAGGGCTCACCAGAGTCAGAAGCAGGACTCACCAGAGTCAGGAACAGGACTCACACAGGGGCAAAACCAGAGCTCTCCAGGGGCAAAACCAGGGCTCTCCAGGGACAGGATCAGGGCTCACCAGGGGTGGGACCAGGGTTGGACCAGGGCTTTCCTAGGGTATGACCACAGCTCTCCCAGGATAGGACGACACGCTGTGTGTTGGTGTCTGCCCTGAGTTCACAGAGCTCACCTTAGGAAGCTGTCAGAGGGGAAATCTCTGAAGCAGGATGGCAGCACCATCTTCGCATGGGCCTGCTCTGGGGTTAGAAGGAGGTAGGTTCATGTCTGCCAGGCTCTGCCTCTCCTTTCTGGTTGTCTTTGAGCAAATCACTCAACCTGCCTGAGCCTCAACATCCTCAGCAGAAAATCTCCCAAACAGGACACATCAGTGGGTGGTATTCAGAGGATGGATGAGAGGGCATTGTGAGTAAAAGCTCAGTGCCTGGACTATAGCAGCATTCAACAATTACAGTCAATAAATATCATCATCAATTACCTTTCATGTCACTGTGCTGGGAAAAACCCAGTTGCCCTCTGGAATTCGCACCAACAGAACCAAAGCAGAGGCCCCTGGAGAAAGGACAGGAGAGTGACGCAGTGGCTATGGCCTCATCTCCAAGGCCTGCCTTCCACAACCCATCCTTCTACCCTTGTCGCCCAGTGGAGACCAAATCGAACCATCCTTAGAGGGGCCTCACCCAACTTCTGGTGCTGGGCCAGCATGAGGGGCCCACTGACTGCTGTACCACACAGCACAGAAGAGGAAGGCTGCCTGCCTACCTCCAAATTCACAGGCAGTTCCATTTTCTTCTGCCCCTGACACAGGTGGAAACACATCCCCAGTGGCTGCTGGGATGGGAAAAGGAGAAAGCAAGTCCCACGCCCTGGCCGCCCACCCTGCCCAGATGTCAATATCATCAGTCCATTGCTGTCCTGTCTGAAGTAAGCACGTTCCCCCATGTCTGGTGTCTTCAGCCCCTTTCTCATCCACCCTTCAGAGAAAGTAATTTGCAGGAAGTAAAAACAGGCTGGCCACATGGCCATAAAAGGTGCAACTTCCGGCACCTGGTGAACAGAGCAAAGCTGCCGCCACGGAGCCTCCACATGCCAGGCCCTGCGCTGTGAACCATGTGTCCACCAATCCGGGAGATTCCCCACGATGCCTGAAGAACTCGGTTTCCTAATCCCCGTTTTAGAAATGAGGAAACTGAGGCTCAGTTACCTGCCCCAGGTCCCACCACTCACAAGCCAGGGAGCCAAGATTCTATTCTAGGATCGATTGGGCTTCCATCCAAAGCTACCTGGGGCATCTGCAGGTGTGTGTCAGACCCCTCTGAGGTCTGAAACTAAGCTTTTATGCATTCATTATCCACTAGCTAACAGAAAAAGAGATCAGAACTGGGGAGGATACATCTACAAGATAATGCTCCAGGCCAAGCCCTGTGTCCTCCAACTGAGGTGACAAACATCAGACGGCAGAGAGACATGGCTCAGGATACCTGTATGACTCTGGGCCCTGAATCTGGGGGACAAGGGAAGCAACTGAGGGGAGAAGTAGTAGCTTCCACTTTTCCTAATAAAAAAAAAGAAATAAACCAGCTTCTCTTGCCCTTTCTTATTTACAAGATCTCTCTTAATTTATGTAAATATACATTGAAATCAGTGCTGCCTGCATCACTGACTTCTATTTTTTATTCTTAGTTTG
The DNA here is from genome assembly GCF_009761245.1 of Sapajus apella. Classification (NCBI taxonomy): domain Eukaryota; kingdom Metazoa; phylum Chordata; class Mammalia; order Primates; family Cebidae; genus Sapajus; species Sapajus apella. The sequence goes on from NW_022436948.1 coordinate 8,463,499, forward strand.
TTATTATTTGGGTAAATTTGAGGGGTCCAAGTGCAATTTTGTTACATGTTTATATTGAGTCGTGGAGAAGTTTGGGATGTTAGTGTATTCGTCATCAGAATAACGTACATTGTACCCATTAGGCCATTTCTCCTCACCCTCCTCCCTCACACCCTCCACACTTCATAGTCTCCAGTGTGCAATACTGTACACTCTGTGTCCATGTGTACACATCGTTTAGTTCCCATTGATAAATGAGAACACGTGGTATTTGTCTGTTTCTAAATCTCCATGGGTGTAACATAACCTAAAGCATCTATTGGTAAACTTAGCGTTTTAGGTGTGAAAATTCTGAAAGTAAAGCAACCATCCAGTGAGATTAAACCATCAACTCTGATCCCACCCTAAGGCGTTACTTGGGGTCCTGAGCACCCGAGCACCTTCCCTTGTAGATGGCTGTTCCCCAGGGCATGGCTGAGTCCTAGCCCAGCATAGGTAGCAGAGCTCCCTCTGCCTCATCCCCTCCCTTCTTCACCTTCTGCCCAAGAATCAGTTGTTTGGCAGTGAGGGTGGCACCGTGTAGGGAAGGGAGTCACACCCAGCCCTGAACCCCGAATTGGCTGGGCACAGGTGGCCGTGAGAGTCTCGGAGCCTCCCACAAGGATCACCTCGCCTGCCTTGCAGGTTGGGTACGGATGATACATCACATGGGGAAAGACGCAGAGAGATGGTAGATAAATATACATAAGTAGATGATTGATAGCTGATAGAGAGAGATAGACAGAGATGATAGATATACATAAATAGATAGCAGATAGATAGATAGATAGATAGATAGATAGATGATAGATAGATAGATGCACAGAGATATAGGCTGGGCACAGTGGCTCACACGTGTAATCCCAGCACTTTGGGTGGCCAACGTGGGTGGATAACTTGAAGTCAGGAGTTCAAGACCAGCCTGGCCAACATGGCAAGACCCCATCTCAACTAAAACCACAAAAATTAGCCACATATGGTGGCACACACCTGTAGTCCCAGCTACTTGGAAGGCTGAGGCGTGAGAATCACTTGAACCTGGGAGGTGGAAGTTGCAGTGAGCTGAGATCACACCACAGCAAGACTCTGTCTCAAAATAAATAAATAAATAAAATAGTTAGATATAGATATGTATTCCCCTTTCTTTCTCCTTTCCTTGCTCTCTTTCTCCTTCTTCTCTTTCCTTCTGTCTCTCTCCATATCTCTCACTCCTTCTTCCTCTGTTTATATGTGTGTGTGTGTGTGTGTGTGTGTGTATATACACACATATATATATCACTCTCACTCTCTCCCTCCTTCTCTCTTGTCTCTTTTCTCCTCTTTCTTCCTCCCTCCCCTCTCTTCCTCTCTTTTCTCTCTCCTTCCCTTCCTCTCTCTCTTTTTCTCTCTCCCTCTCATTCACAGAGGCTTTAACTCCTGCATGAACCATGTCTTCTGACAGCTAACGGAGTTTGATTAAAATGAGCATTTTTTGCAGACTCAGGCCAACTGACCAAACCCAGATGACTTCTGTTTAGGGAAGGTTTCAGGATAGCAACTCAAGCAAACACAACCCAGGAGAGACACAGGTCCACACAGCCTTCAGCATGGGAACTTCTCTCCAGCATCCTCTTAGCCACAGCCCCTTCCTCCTAGGGGTGGCAGGCATAGGGGCTGGTGCCCTAGGAATGGGGGTGCCACCTTGTGAGGAGACTTGCCAGGCCAGGAATGCTTTGAGGGTGGGACAATGAGACGTTTCAGAATGTGAAAGCCCACCAAAGGAGCCAGCTAAGGTCCAAGATCTCCAGAATATAGTCACAGGTCTGGAAGCTGACGTGGGGGGCAGGAAGGCCTGGAGAACCCGCAGGCAGCAGGAAACACGCTGGTCAGCTTTCCTTCCTCGGACGATAAAATAAATGTGGAAATGCATAATGCAGCTATATATTTATCCAGATGAAGAAGTTGGTCAATAATACCAAAAAAACTTGCCACCTTTATTTGTTAGGAGGCTCCGTGTTGCTATATTTCAGGGAAGAATTTCTAAGACCCTCTGTAAACTGGGAGAAAAAAGAAAAGGTTTTGCTTCCAGGAGATCAAGGACTTCCTGCTCTGAAATCACAGAAGAATGTCCTCAGCGTTGGGTGGACAGATCTGGCTTTTTGTAATGTCTACAAAATTCCACAACCCAAATTCAACTTCACAAGCCCCTCTATGCATCTTTCCTCTGTGGGGAAAGTGTGTATGAACACAACTAACAAATAAGATTGTGGCAACAGCAGCGGGCTCTAAAGAGAGGAAGCTGGGTGCCGGGAGACCCATCCTCATCCCACTGAGCCTGACGGCCAGTGACGACTGCTTACAAGGACAAGCATGGGAAAGCTAGCCTACTCTAATTAGGTAACCTGGGCAAAATTAATTGTGTTTTTTTACAGTTCTCCACATAATTATATCGAAATTTCAGTTTGCTTTCCTAGAGACCGCATCCTCTTTTACAGATGTCTTTGTACCTAAAGTCATTACTTAGGAGTCACAGAGCATCCTTCATTCAAAACCCTGCTTTGATTGCCGGCTCTGAGCCACATGTCCCAGTGATGAGGTTAGGGACCTAAGGACACCAGCGCGGGACATCCCCCATGGAAATTTAGGAAGCAATCAGCACCCTGGGAAGCTCAGCACAGAGGAAAGAGGAGATTCGGATTTGGTTTATAAGGAGGTGTATCCACTTCAAATGGTCCCTAAACACATAGTTGTCCTCTCCCCAAAGCCAATGAGAAAGCTGATTTTGCCAAATGCCACCCTTCTAAGCTAAGGTGGCCATTGATATTTTCATGCCAAAATGGAGATTGAAGCCTTTGTCTTAGCAATTCAGTTCAATCCAATTCAATACATAACTGTGGCAGCCATTGCTTCTGGGTGCAGAAACTTAAGTAGTAAACAAAATAGCAAAAATGTTTTTCTTCTAGAGTTACAGACTGTTCTGGGAGACAATAAACAGACTAAACAGGTAAAACATAGGGTATATTTTGATAGTACTCAGTTTCAAGGAGAAAAATAAAGCAGGCTGTGATAGCAACGTAAGGGTAAGTAGTGAAAATTTTAGATCACTTGGCTGTGGAAGCTCTCAATGAGAGGATGTCATTTAGATAAAACCTGAAAGAGCAAATCAAGCGAATATCTGGGGGAAGAGCATCCAGGCAGAGGCGACAGCAGAGGAAATGTGTTATGTTAAAGACTGGCCAAGACATCTGAAAATTCAGGAGCACAAGGGGGATACCAGGACAGAGTATAAAGCTAAGTAATTAAAATCTGTGGCATTGGTGCAGGAATAATGAACAATTCACTGAGCTCTACATTTATGATTTGCACATTTTTATGAATGTAATATCTAGCTCCATTTTAAACTTTTTACTTAAAAAAAAAAAAAAAAAAAACAAGATACAGAAGGGAGAAGATATTCGCAAAGCATATAAACTGAAAATGGGGATTCCTGTCTGGAATATATAAGGAAACCCTGAGAATCAATAAGGGAAACAAATCCGACTAAAAAATAAAAGAGGCCAGGCACGGTGGCTCATGCCTGTAATCTCAGTGCTTTGGGAGGCCCACAGTGGGAGGATCCCTTGAGCTCTGGAGTTCAGGAGCAGCATGGGCAGCATGGCAAACCCTGTCTCTATAGAAAACTAGCCAGCCATGGTGACATGCACCTGTAGTTCCAGCTACTTGTGAGGCTGAGGAGGCAGGATTGCTTGAACCCAAGAGGCAGAGGTTACAGTGAGCCGTGATCCTGCCACTGCACTCCAGCCTGAATGACAGAGCAAGACCCTGTTTCAAAAATAAAACTAAAACGCAAAGGATATAAACAGAACATTCACAAGAGAAAAAAAATACAAGGCCAAGAAACATAAAAAGATGTTCATTATAGCATCTAAATAAGAAACTACAAATCAAAACAGTATGAGATGTCATTTCATAACCATCAAATGGAAAATATTGAGAAGACTAACAATTCTTTTTTTTTTTTTTTTTTTTTTAAACAGAATCTCCCTCTGTTGCCCAGGCTGGAGTGCAGTGGCGTGATCTCACTGCAAGCCACCTCCTGAGTTCAAGCAATTCTCCCGCCTCAGCCTCCTGAGTAGCTGGGATTACAGGCACATGCCACCATACCCAGCTGATTTTTGTATTTTTAGTAGAGACAGGGTTTCACAATGTTGGCCAGGTTGGTCTCGAACTCCTGACCTCAGATGAACAGCCCACCTCTGCCTCCCAAAGTGCTGGAATTACAAGCATGAGCCACCCCGCCCAGCCAAGACTAACAATCTTAACATAGGTGCAAATGTAGAGCACAATGACTTCCTATACCTGGAGATTTGAAGGGTAATTTTGGTACACCACCTCTGGAAGAAAACATTTGCTCTTTGATCCAGCAGCTCCACATGTAAAAAAATAATAGAGAGACTTTCACAGAAGTTCCAAAGGGAAAATGGCACAAGAAAATTCATTGCATTATTTGTTTGTAATAGAAAAAATACAGCATGTTATCAATAAAAAATTTTTTGAAAACATGCAAAAAGATGGATTCACACATGGGATGTTAGTGGAATTTTTGAATGCATTCAAGGTAGACACAAAATTGAAGCTGATGGTTACCTCTGGGTGAAAGACAGGGAAGAGAAAGGGCCGTAGAAGGGTGTTCTGGGAGCTTTGTTGGTACGTGCATTGTTTTGTTTTTTTTGTTTTTGACATGGAGTTTCACAGAGGCACAATCTCGGCTCACTGCAACCTCCGCCTCCCAGGCTCAAGCGATTCTCCTGCCTCAGCCTACTGAGTAGCTAGGACTACAGGCGCCCGCCACCACACTTGGCTAATTTTTGTATTTTCAGTAGAGATGGGGTTTCACCATATTGACCAGGCTGGTCTCGAACACGTGACCTTGTGATCCACCGGCCTCGACCTCCCAAAGTGCTGGGATTACAGGCGTGAGCCACCACACCTCGCCTGTTTTACTTCTTAACGAAATAGAAAGCAAGCGTGACAAAATGTTAGCACTCAAGAGCGCTGGGTGGGGAATGTGTTGTGTTATAAACGTTTCTGTGTATCTGAAATATTTTATATTTTAGGGAAGCCATTCAAAGGTATGCCTCTTAATCTCACGACTTTCTTTGTCTCTCCAAGGAGAATGACTCTCACCAGCCCCATTCCCATTGCCAGGGGACGTTACACGCTGCACCTGTCATTCTCACCCTTGTACTGTACGTGCCCAGGCCTTTGGAAATGGAGAGAATGGGGTGAGCTGACACAGTTCTCCAGGCTTTGCCCAGAAGAAGACATTATGAAATGTCTTCTCATCTCTTTTTGAAATAGGCTACCTCCCACTGACCACTAGGTGGGACACCAGCTTGCCAGTTGCTCAATAAATGCAATGCCTATAGAATTCTTCAAACAGCCTCTGTGTCTGGAGAGGGTCCCATGCTCAGAGGCTGTCCGTGGACCAGCCCGCTGATGTGCTTCCTGAGTCTGGAAGCAGCACCTCTTTGAACTCCTGCTGAGGATGCCAATTTGGGAGTGCAGTGAGTCATGTGCTTCAAATTTACATAAATGTAAACAGAGATTCAATGAACTGGAATTTTCTTTGGTTCATAATTGGTTTTTTTTCTGGCTAACTATGGGTTGGGAGAAGGAAGGGAAGAAATGGAAAATAGCATTTATTTGGGGTCTGTTATGGGCCAGAAAGCAAATTACAGCTTTATCTCATGTAACCCTCATGACTAGCCTTTGAGAAGGGCATCATTTCCCCGTTACAAATGAGGAAGCAAGGGCTCAGACATGTCAGATGCCTCGCCCAACGTCCAAGAGCAAGCAGCAGACAAAGGTTTGAGCTATCTCTTTCTGCCAATGAAGTCTGGTTTCCACCATGCTCCCTGTCCAGAAAACCTTTGGTGTAAAACTCAGAGAAAGACAGAGAAAAAAATATTTAGTGTAATTTAAACACTTTTAGATACAGCCATAATATAAACAGATAAGAAAACAGATAAAAGGCCAATCACTTCCTGGTCTTGTTCGTGCCTGTGCCAAAATAACAAAAATAAAATAAAATAAAAATCACTCTACCTTATTCTTCCTTATTCTTTACACAAAACATGTTTTTAAAGAAGTAGATCCACGAAGCTATTCTTACATATCAAGAGTGAAACAAGGGTCCTGGTGTAGTCGTTCTAGTAGGGTTTGGTCGACTAGAAAGAGATCCTGAGTCTCATGAGCTGTGTGTGTGTGTGTGTGTGTGTGTGTGTGTGTGTGTGTGTGTGTGTGAGAGAGAGAGAGAGAGAGAGAGAGAGAGAGAGAGAGA
>NW_022436948.1:8469938-8582032 GCF_009761245.1 Sapajus apella
TGTGTGTGTGAGAGAGAGAGAGAGAGAGAGAGAGAGAGAGACAGAATTCATTTGCTGGGGCTGTCATAACAAAATATCACAGACCGGGTGGCATAAACAACAGACATTTATTTTCTCACAGTTCTGGAGGCTGAAAGTCCAAGACCAAGGTGCCTGTAGTGTGGGTTTCATTCTGAAGCCCCTCTCTTGGCTTGCAGATGGCATCTTCTCCTGTGTCTACATGGGGTCTTTCTTTTATGCTGTTTGTGCCCTAATCTCCTCTCCTTACAAGGATGCCGGTCAGTTTAAATTAGAATCCATCCCTGTGACCTCATTTAACCTCAGTCACCCCTTTAAGGGCCCTATCTCCCAATCCAGTCACATTCTGAGGTGCTGGGGGTTAGGACTTCAGCAGATGACCTTTAGTGGACACAATTCAGCCCTTGACAGAGAAAATTCAAGGTGTCGAGGAACCAGATCAGGGCTTTAGGGGTCTTTGCAAAGAGTCATATCTTTGCAAACAGCCATAGATGTTGAATGACCTTGTCTAGCCACCAAACTGGGAGAGAATCATCCTTTTCAGAAATACCTCAGTTGACTGGCACCAGAGGTGGATAATCAGTAAACTATTTTTATTCTATAGTCTTTGAACATAATTATGATAAGGATTATTGGGAGATTATAGGGAATACTAATTTAATCTCCTCAAATTTCCCCATAAAAACAGACTGAATAACTAGCATGTCAAAATCAAAGACTTTGTATCTCTACAACAAAATCAATGACCAGGAATCCCAAAGAATCTCACAGTAAGAGTATGCAGCAAAACCACGAACAGCTGCAGGGGCCGCGTGGCATGAGGATCTGTGTAGGGGAAACAACTGGGAAGTCGGGGAAGTCACTGGGGATCCCAGCAGTCCAGAGGACAGGAAAACACAGCACTGCTGACCTGTGTTCACTGAAAGCATAGAGTTCCAATCCAAGAGTGGCAGGCTGAGGAATGGCCCTACCGGTTCAGTTCCTGGGTGGGTGCAAGGAGAGCACGATACTATTCTGACCACAGTGAAGCGGTCTATAAGTCTTCAAAGCTAGCAAACAAAATGTTCAGATTAGAGAAATGAGTCCGAAAAAAATAAGGAATGGGATCAGGATGTCAGATCTCAGAAAATAAAAGGAAGTATTTTTGAAATCATTTTGCAAAAACAACAGAAGAGGGAGTGTAGACCCATGAAGTTTGGGTCTACATTCCAAACTTGACCTATACCTCATTCTATGAACAAAAAAAAACTCATTTCACTTCTTCATTATTGCTTAAAAAGGCAATAAAATGGATGCTAGCCAAATCTAATATAAAGTTATTATGAGAGAAAGCAGAATAATAACACAATATTGGCCCTACAATTAAAATACAACAGAGAGGTATACATGCAATGAAGATGAAAATGTAACCTAATATTTGAAATGAGGTAAAAAGAATTAAGAAAATGATAGATGTCATTAAAGTATCTCAACGTATCATTTAAGGCATAATTAGAAATATTGAGAAATACAAGATTTGAAAGACAGATGAAGATGACAGAACACAAAACAGAATTTGAAGTACAAAGGAAATTTTTCAAAAAAAAAAAAAACTAAATTAGAAGGGACATGAGCGCCAATAAACAAAACAAATAATGCCTTAAAAGAAACATAAAATGTAAAAATGAAAAAAAAAAGATTTTACAAAATTTAAAAGATATTAAGTGTTTCAACTTCTGGTTAGGATGTGAAAGATCACAAACCACCACTTCAGCAGAGCAAGGATAAAGCACTGGTGAGATATTAAACTGTCTTTTTCTTTAAAACCTACAGATTCAAAGTCCAAATAAACTACATTCCAGAGATGGATGAGCCCATGTCAGGTGAGCAAACCAGTGGTCCATTCCTGTGGTAAGTTTCAAGCATGGGGTTGTACATGAACAGAAAATCAAGTTTTCTACAGGCAAAGAAAATTTGAGAGAATAAGGAGAAACGAACCGGAAATTTAACAGCTGGTATTAGACTTGAACCTGGAAGAATCCCAAATACAGCACTGGACATCTCTGTCTGTCTTCCAACTCTCTCCCATAGCAATTTATTGAATAAACGGTGTCCAAGAAGTCAGGAGATGACACAGAAAAGCAGAGGGAAATGTTGTGGTGTCATATCATGGTGCTTAGATTTCACCGCCCTGCTGAAGAGAGGGTGATCTCCCAGTCAAGATATTTGAAACCAGAGGTGAACTAAATTAACTGGAGTGGCAACCTCAACTCTAATTCAGTACAATAATTATTAGATTGAAGAGATAAGATCCTAATCTAAGATACCTGCCACTCAAAAGGGCAAGCACTTCCTAGAAAAATTAGCATTTCTTTCAGTCTCCATTGCTATGCTACACATAGACTGCAGCATTCAATAAAAAAAACTACAAACCAGTCAGGCACAGTGGCTCACACCTGTAATCCCAGCACTTTGGGAGGCCAAGACAGGCAGATCACAACATCAAGAGATTAAGACCATCTGGCCAACATGATAAACCCCGTCTCTACTAAAAATACAAAAATTAGTTGGGCGTGGTGGCACATGCCTGTAGTCCCAGCCACTCAGGAGGCTGAGGTGGGAGAATCGGTTGAATCCGAGAGGAGGAGGTTGCAGTGAGCCGATATCAAGTCAGCTATTATAAATATCACATGTATGGTCAGCCCTCCTATCCACATTCCTGCATTGCGATTTTCAATCCACGATTGGTTGAATCCGCAGATACTGAGAGTCAGCTATTGGACTTCGAGCATCTACAGATTTTGGTATCCCCAGGGGTTCTGGAACCCATTCCCTACAGATACCAAAGGACAACTGTATGTTCAAAGAATTAAAGAAAGCCAGATCTAAAGAAATAAAGGAAAGTACGAGACCTATGTCTCACCAAATACAGGATATGAATAAAGAGAAGGAAATTAAGAAATTATTAAAATATATCAGCAACAAAACTGTCTAAATGAGACCAGGCAAGGTGGCTCATGCCTGTAATCCCAGCACTTTGGGAGGCTGCGTCAGGCAGATCACTTGAGCCCAAGAGTTCAAGACCAGTCTGGGCAATATGGGGAAACCCTGTCTCTACAAAAAATATAAAAATAAGCCCAGTGTGGTGGTGTGTGCCTGTAATCCTGGTTACTAAGGAGGCTGAGGTGGGAGGACTGCTTGAGGCCAGAGGTCAAGTCTGTAGGGAGTTATGATCGTGCCACTGCACTCCAGCCTGGGTGACAGAACAAGACCCAATCTCCAAAAAAAAAAAAAAAGTCTGAATGCTTTCATCCAGTAAACTCACTCCTGGGAGATTAAGCAAATGATTCAAGAGAAGAAGCCGGGCACGGTGGCTCACACCTATAATCGTAGCACTTTGGGAGGCTGAGGCGGGCAGATTGCCTGAGCTCAGGAGCTCGAGATGAGCCTGGGCAACACAGTGAAACCCCGTCTCTATTAAAATACAAAAAATTAGCTAGGCGTGATGGCATGCACCTGCAGTGTCAGCTACTTGGGAGGGTGAGGCAGGAGAATCACTTGAACCCAGGAGGCGGAAGTTGCAGTGAGCCAAGATCACGCCACTGCACTCTAGCCTGGCTGACAGAGAGAGACTTCATCTCCGAAAAAAAAAAAAGAGAAGAGAAAAGTTATATGAATGCAAATGTTCATTGCCATAGAGTTGTGTTTGTCAAACTTCATTTTACCAAGGGCATAGGGAAGGATCATAAGGAAAAAATCAGCAAATCAGCATAGGGAGTTGGGTTTTCAGGAAAGGTTCCTGAGAAGAGAGAGTTTTGAATGGAATCTTAAAGGAAGTAGCAAATCTGGTTTAGCAGAAGAAAGATACCAGCCAAAGTCCCAGGAAGTAGATGGGTCCTCGCAAATGAAACCTGAAGGGCACCAGTCACCTGAATCCACGGGATCCTCGGGCGATACAGTTAGGGGCCCAGAGCAAAGCTGGTGGTAAAGTGAGAAGGGTGGTCAAGAAACTCACCTGAAATTCGGTATAAACACAACCGAGCTCTTCTCAGTAAACACTGGAAAACCTCAAAATACTATAAAGGTGATGTTGGCATCTTACAGAAACTGTTTTAAAATACTTGTGAATGTGCAAAATATCTGAGATTTGCTCTTCCAGATCAGAAAAGTTATTCTGCAGCTCCTGGCAGATACTGTCAAACAGACGCCCACGGAGTCTCTAACACAGAACCAGCTGGGATCGGCAAGGGCAGGACCTCTCTGTCTGGCGAACACTTCCACGCCTATTAAGGATCCTGTATCAGATCATTCAGGAGCTGTCAGTGTGTTTGCAACTCTGACAGAAAAGATTTGAGAGGAATTTCAACAGGAAGAATGAGAAGTAATTCCTCTACATGTGAAAAGTCCTCAGACAGGAAAACTCTTCAGGCAAAAATATTTGAGAACATGACAATAACGACAATGTCGACAACAGTCTCAGGGCATAAATTGATCAAAGGACATTTACAGGGTCTCTCTTAAGTGACGGGCAAGTTATTTAGGCACACGTAATCTCAGTGGCAGTCATGGGAAATTGTAAGCACCCGCTTGCCTGTTTGGCAAACCTTTATGGAGACCTGTGTCACATCAGGCACAGCTTTGGTCCCAAGGCTGTGTGATCCGTGCCTTCATGGAGCCCACAAAATCACGGTCTCTGTGCCCTGCATGTGCTAGAGACAGAAGAGCAGCACAGCTCCAAAATCCCTCATCTGAAACCACTGGGGTGTTTTGTGATTTATTAAGCACTGGATTTCAAAAAGCTAATACAGTACGCAGGCCTCATACCTCATAGCAGCCCCAGTGACGTCTACAAGTAGCACCCTGTAGTCAAACACATTTGCATTTCCAAAGCAAAACACAAATATCACACTTAGCAGGATAAAGACTATAAACCGCCCCAGTTCAGATCAAGTTTTTGCTACCAGGTGAGTTTGCTGCAAAGTTATGAACCTTTTCTGTTTTCAGAGCCTTTTGGATTTTAAGATTGCAGATACGGGATGGTGGATTATGGGAAAAACTCCATTTCCAGAGAAGTTTGAAACTGCTGGAAAGAGAGAATGCATGAAAGGTACCAAACAGAGTTTGGATCACAGGATTTCCAATGTTCAGATGCTCAGCCCCAGACTGCATGTGATATTTACATACCCAGGTGTGACCCATAAAGGGAAAGAAATATCTGTGATTTATGGTCATGGAGACCTCTCAGAAGTGAGGATCACAAGGAGAACAGAACCGGAACAAGCAGGGCAGGGTGGCTGCTCCCTGAGAGATGTAATTTGGAGAGAAGGTCAGGATCTGTTCAGGAAAGAGACAGGGCAGACAGAGTGAGCAGACAGTTAGTCCTGCGAGAAAATTCAAGCGGTGCTGGAAGCAAGTTTTTATGCAGTTTTGCCATAGAGTTTGCAATGTCAAGGCTTTCCTGACTCAAGTCTTTTAGCTAGTCGTTTTAGCTAGTCCTCAATTTGGTCCGGTGTCTGAGCCCTGCCTCTGGAGTCGAGTCCCGCCTTCTATCTCAAAAGAATTTCAACCATCTGGCATTGGTTTTATTTTATTTCTTTTTTTTTTTTTAATTGAGACGGAATCTCACTCTGTCACCCAAGCTGGAGTGCAGTGGTGTGATCTCAGCTCACTGTAACCTTCACCTCCTGCATTCAAGCAATTCTCCTGCCTCAGCCTCCCCAGTAGCTGGGATTACAGAACGATGGGATTCCATCATCCCCTGAGTGCAGCGCTGCCTTTGAAATATCCCATGTTAAAGGGATGGATGGACTAAGTAAGACTGAGGAATTCCTGTGTTCATTAGCAGTGCTTTTCAGCCTGTGAAATATCACCTGGAAATAAAATCTATACCTGAGTTTAAAAAAAAAAACTGGAATAGGTAACACCTTAGATGTTAGCTAGGTAGGAGGAAAACTAAACAGAGGGTTTCATAAAGTCTAATTAATGATTCTCCTTGCAAACAAGTAAGTGAGGCCTGGGAGCACAGCCAAGACAATTCTCCTAGGGGACACAGTCCAGACCACGACCTAAGGTCTTCAGGGGTGCAGAGCCCTGGAGAGATTGCAGTGTCCATCCATAGGTACTTCAAATAAAAATAATAATAAATACATGTCAGGAAAATCCAACAAAATTCAGATTTTTTTCTAATGACAACTCTGAATTTTATTTTGAATATCAAATTAATTCTGATATTTTAAAATACTTTTTGTATTTTAATCACCATATTGTCATTGTAAATGTTTGTGGGATACCATCTCATGTTTTAATATAAATCCATGTTGCATGGTACTTAGTGCGTCTAATACCTCATGCATTTATCATTTCTTTGTGATGAGAATATTAAAAACTTCTAGCTATTTTGTAATATGCAATATTTTTCTGTTCACCATAGCCACCCTATTGTGCAGTAAATCCCCAGAACATTTTCCTCCTAACTGCTGACCAACTTCGCCCTACCCTCCCTTCCTCTTCCCCTCCGCAGCCCTTGGTAACCATCTCTCTACTCTCTGCTTCTATGATTGCAACTTTTTTTTTAAACGCCGAGCGAGGTCATGCAGTGCCTGTCTTCTGTGTCTGGCTTATTTCACTGAACATGGTGATTCATTCCTGTTGTCCCAAATGGCAGGATTTCATTCTTTTTATGGCTGTGTAGTACTCCATCATGTATATTTACCAAATATTCTTTAACCAACTCTGAAAATGCCTTCTCATGCCTTAGTGGTCTTGTCTTGCTGGTACCCTAAGCATCTGTATCAGTCCATTCTCACGCTGCTATGAAGAAATACCTGGCAGCTGAGGCATGAGAATTGCTTGAACCCAGGAGGCGGAGGTTGCAGTGAGCCAAGGTTATGCCACTGCACTCCAGCCTGGGAGCCAGAGTGAGACTCCATATCAAAAAAAAAAAGAAATTCCTAAGACTGGGTAATTTATAAAGAAAAAATGTTTAAGGCCAGGTGCGGTGGCTCATGCCTGTAATCCCAGCACCCTGGGAGGCCAAAGGTGGGTGGATCACCTGAGGTCAGGAGCTAGAGACCAGCCTGGCCAACATAGTGAAACCCCATCTCTACTTTAAAAAAAAATACAAAAATTAGCTGGCATGGTGGTGTATGCCTGTAATCCCAGCTACTTGGGAGGCTGAGGCAGGAGAATCTCTTGAACCCAGAAGGTGGGGGTTGCAGTGAGCCGAGACCTGCCACCACTCCAGCCTGGGCTATAGAGTGAGACTCTGTCTAAGAAAAAAAAAAAAAAGAAAGAAAACAGATTTAATTGGCTCACAGTTCCACAGACTGTATAGGAAGCATGGTTCTGGCTTCTGCTCAGCTTCTAGGGAGGCCTCAGGAAGCTTGTAATTGTGGCAGAGGGCAGAGGGGAAGCAGGTGCATCACATGGCCAGAGCAGGAGCAAGAAAGAGTAGGGGGAGGTGCCACAGAGTTTTAAACAACCAGATCACGTGAGAACTCACTAGTGACACAGCACTAAAGGGGGATGGTGCTAAACCACGAGAATCTGCCCCCATGATCCAAACACCTCCCTCCAGGCCCACCTCCAGCATTGGGGATGATATTTCAATATGAGATTTGGATGAGGACACAGATTCAAACCATATCAGCACACCAGGAGGTAGTCCAGGCTGACCCAACACGAGCCTCCCTTCATCCTTCCTTCTGGGTCTCACCACATGCTCAAGGCCCTGCTGGGAGGCAGGAGGTGTGAGAGTCGGTTCTAAAGTATCTTCTTCTCCTTCTTAAACCTCAAAAGCACTCTTTTTGCCCTTCCCCCACCACTAAACTTGTGACAAAATCTCTTCAACAAGTTCAGACTCACACAAGGCTGGAGGAAGGGTGGTCTTCAACCAGTTTCCTGAAGCAAGCACATGTGACGAGTACTGCTATCTGCTCAGAGGGCGCACGGGAGGAGATAGAAAAAAGAGAACAAAACAGTCATAAACTAGCCTGCCTCATTAGTATCATAGGAAACTACAAGCCATTAACAGTGTCTGAACAGCAAAAAAGAAAATGATAAAAAAGAATGCTGTCATTGGCCAGGGGCAGTGACTCACACCTGTAATCCAGCACTTTGGGAAGCTGAGGTGGGTGAATCGCCTGAGCTCAGAAGTTCAAGACCAACCTGGGTAACATGGTGAAACCCTGTCTCTACTAAAAGTACAAAAATTAGCTGGCCGTGATGGCATGCATCTATAATCCCAGTTACTTGGGAGACTGAGGCAGGAGAATCACTTTAACCCAGTAGATGGAGGTTGCCGTGAGCCGAGATCATGCCACTGCCCTCCAGTCTGGGTGACAGAGCGAGACGCCATCTCAAGAAAAAAAAAAAAGAATGTTGTCATCAAATTATGCTTCTGGCCTTGATGGAAAACAGGAAGAGCCCATCTGCTGCAAAAAAATAAAAAATTAAAAATAAATTACTGGACAAAATACATGAAAAGGCTGTTTCCATACAATCGGATGTGAGAGGGAGCTTCTGAGTATAAACTAAAAATACAATCCTAAGCTCCCCTCCACAAATTGAACGAGCCCTCTCTTGGCCAATGGGACCCCAGAAAAGTCTTAAAAACTGAGTTCCCAGCCATGACAGGATGGGAGGTCAGACAGGCCTTGTTATACCCTTTTCCTTTTGTGGTTTAGACACAGCTGATGAGCATTAATGCTAAAATCGAGATCATAAGACTGACAAAAGACTGACAATAAGATACCAAACTATAAATAAGACCTACGGCCATGCCATGGGTCAGGTTCATGACTACGCCAAAAGTCACTCGCAGGGCCAGGTTCTAGCCCATGCTGAGGTCCAAAGGGAGTGGGTAGATGAGCAGAAAGAATACTCAGGGGGCTGTAGTCAGGTGAATATGGTTTTATTCAGCAGCAGTTTTCACCAATAGCTTTCTCACGTTGTCTGCCCTGTCTCAACCGCTTAGTCTGGTGGCTCCCACACACACAGCTGCACAGCCAGCTCTCCCTTGCCTTCAGGGTTGCCAGCTTAACGCTGTCTCTCTCTGGGCACAAGTGAGCCGAGTTGTGTCCTGGCTCCCCTCTGTCCATCTGCAAAGATGGACAGCTCTGGCTCTCTCTCTTTCTCTGGGCACCAGCACCTGTACAGTGTCAGCAGGGCAATTATACCTTTTATAGATAATAGTAGCTTAGTGCCAAGAGATGGCCTTCCCATGTTATGGTTCCACGGATGGGATAACAGAGTTATACACCTGCGCTCTATACTCGCTGAGTCATGCAGGATGTAAACATCCTACTTCAGCCTATCCTTGACCAAAGCAAAGCCATGTTCCTTACACCAGGCAAGGGTTGAGTCACTCACCCCTACACTTAAAGAATAAATTCTGGCCCGGCGCGGTGGCTCAAGCCTGTAATCCTAGCACTTTGGGAGGCTGAGGCGGGTGGATCACAGGGTCAAGGGATCGAGACCATCCTGGTCAACATGGTGAAACTCCATCTCTACTAAAAATACAAAACATTAGCTGGGCATGGTGGTGTGTGCCTGTAATCCCAGCTACTCAGGAGGTTGAGGCAGGAGAATTGCCTGAACCCAGGGGGCGGAGGTTGCGGTGAGCCGAGATCATGCCATTGCACTCCAGCCTGGGTAACAAAAGTGAAACTCTGTCTCAAAAAAAAAAAAAAAAAAAAAAAAGAATAAATTATGTTCTAACAGCCACAGGGTTTTTCTTTTTTTCTATCACCTAAATAAGCACTGGTCTCAAGCAATATTAAAACAATTTGCAGTTCATGCAGATAGGCACGGACTAACTGACCAGCCATAACTACAGCTTTGATTGCACAAGAGACTGATGTCAGTAACTTTCTCTAGACGAGAGACCACCAATCATGAACTAGTCCTGGTCAGTTTACAGAGGCTGCACACTTAAGTGCTTTCATGTCCTAAAAGGATCTCTTGACATATAAGGCCTAACTATAATACATTCAAATGTTAAGTTTCCACCTCAAGTGAACGTGGGTTCTATGTTACATGCATGTTTGTTCAATATGCATGCGTCAGGACCCCCTTCTTGAATACTCACAGTTCCTCTGATGACCTGTTGAATATGTACATTTGGTCAACGTGTTCAACTTAAATTCCTGACTTACCCCTTTTTCACCCAGAGGGCCAGTCTCCAGTCTTTGCTGGAGGCTCTTCCCAGCCTATGGGATGGCCACCTGCAGGCTGTAACCCCTTATAAGAAATAAAGTCTCCTCAGCAGACGTGGGGGCTCCCACCTATAATACTAGCCCTTTGGGAGGCCAAGACAGGAGGACTGCTTGAGGCCAAGAGTTCAAGACCAACCCAGCCAACATAGTAAGACCCCACTGAGGCATGTGGATGGAGTCTAGAAGCAGGGAACCTAAAGCCAATTCATGCTGACTTCCCAGAACTAAATCAAAAGAAAAACCCCAACTTTCCACAACTAAGTAACAAAAGGACCAGAGGCTACTCCCCTTGCAAATCCTACCCCCATTCCCACTTTCTGCAACCAATCAGATTGATTGCAGGCTCTTTGTTTGCATAGAAGTGTAACTTCATAACTTCACTTTAGCCTCTGATTGGTTGCTTTCCACAACCAATCAGACGTTTGCATAGGGTATAACCTTTGTAACCTCACTTCATCCTCTGGTTGGTTGCTTTCTGCAATCAATCAGACAGAATGCAAGCCACTACTTCATTTACATGGGGTGTACAGTAAGTGGCCAATGGGAAACCTCTAGAGGGTATTTAAGCCCCAGAAAATTCTGTAACCAGGCTCCTGAGCCCCTGTGCTCAGGTCCAATCCCACCCTGTGGAGTGTACTTTCATTTTCAATAAATCTCTGCTTTTGTTGCTTCATTCTTTCCTTGCTGTGTTTGTGCATTTTGCCCACTTCTTTGTACAAGATGACAAGAACCTGAACACCCTCCACCAGTAACACTGTCTCTATTATATAAAAAAAGAAAAAACAATCAACAAGGTGGGATAGAAGCGAAACCCCATCTCTACTAAAATACAAAAATTAGCCCGGCATGGTGGTGTGCTCCTGGAATCCTAACTACTCGGGAGGCTGAGGCATGAGAATCCCTCGTATTGGGAGGCAGAGGTTGCAGTAAGCCAAGATCGCACCACCGCACTCCAGCCTGGGCAAAAGAGAGAGACTTTGTCTAAATAAAAAAAAAAAAAGAAAGAAAGAAAAACAAAACAAAACAAAAAAACGAAAGTCTCCTTGTCTAAGTTTGTAGATTGTGTGATTTTTAAGTTAACAAGAGACAACCTGGTCTTCATCGCCTGGGTCCCTGCAAGAACATCAGGATGGAAGAATACTCACTCAGGGCAGGCAGATGTGGCAACAAAAGACAAGTGTTCAGCCTGGGAAACACTGAGCTTCAGGTGCCCACAGGACAACCAGGTGACGCCAAGCAGTAGCTGGGGATGTAAAAGGCGCAGGAAGGAAGAACACCATGCCTGGGTTTGGAAGTGCACTGGAATAATAAGCCTTGCTCTTCTGTAGCGTCTTCGCACGTACTGTTCCCTTTGCCAGAAATTCTTTCCCTCTCCTCCACATTTATCTAGTCTCCTTTGCCTAAAAGACCATTTCAAATGGAGTCATTAGGAGCCAGCTCCTGGAGTCCTGCAGGCAAAGTAAATAGCTCTGGCACCCAGCATCTGACTGTGCTAATTGGGGTCGAGTGGAAAGGCTGGGCTGGGAAAAAGCCTGAACTCCTGGGTCAGAAAGACCTGGATTCAAATTCCAACTCTGCCACCTACCAGCTGTACTGCCCCGAGTCATTCACAACCTCCTGAGCCTCAGAATCCTCTTGAGTGAAATAGAGATAAAACTCATCTCACAGGGTAATGAACTTCACAAACCAATTCCTAACTGGAGACTCTCAGGGGTGGCAGCTGCAGCGTTTGCACTGTAATTGTTGACGGGCTCCCTCTTTCTCCCACTCCTAGACTCCGCCTCGCTGAGCAGCCCCGGCTTCCACAGGCCTCCATGAGTCACACTGGTGCCTGGTGCTGCAGAGCTGGAGGAGGCTGTGGGGAAGGGAGCTCAGCTGGACACCCCAGCAGGGCTCATGGAAATCCTGAGCATGACTCAGCTGTGACGATGTGAATTCACATTTGTGACTTGTCAGACACACAAGAATGAGGCCAGCATCAGCCTGCCACCTTCTGCCGGGAAGGGGATAACTAATCCGCAACTGTGAGTCACCACAGAGGTTTCGTTGCAGATCCACCTTGGGGATGCACGGGGTGGGGTGATGGGTTGTCCTGAGGTCCAGTAGACATTCCCCAGGGGGACAGGCGTGAAAAGCAAGTCGGGACTGGGCTTAGATGCCGTGGAGAGGGGACATGGCCTCTGCAAGGATCTTCCCAGAAGGGTCCCCTCAAGGCACCACGACGACACGGGCGGCAAGGACGTGCCCCCTCCAGCCAAGCCTGCTTTCCTGCAGCGACTCCGGAGTTTTAGGGCATTCACTGAAGGGCCCCATGCGGGACGGCTGCCCTGCAAGTTGCTGGAGACCAAAAGACTCAGGGCGCGAAGATCAGCAACCAAAGGTGACCCGCCAACCGGAGAGCCAGTAGCTAGGGCCCGAAAAGCGACCCTAAGCCCACGCCTGCGCGCTCGGAAGACGCCATGGCAACCGCTGCAGCACCGCCCCCTGGAGCTGGAGCCCGGCTCTTAGGGCGTGGCCAGTGAGCGCACAGCCAATAGGCGCCGCAGACGCACAGTCACGTGGCTGCCGAGCCCGCCGGGCTCTTCCGCCTCGGGCTGAGGGCTCCTCAGAAGCGTCTGCCGCCCCCATGATCCCTAGGGACGGAGTCTTCTCGCGGGAGCGCCCAGACCGGCGGCTGGCTTCCCCAGCCGTAGGCAGCCTGCAAGGGTCCGGATTCGTCTCGCCGTGGCCCCGAGCGGGGCTGCGTTAGCAGGCTGTGCCTGTGGGAGCTTCCGAGACTGCGATTTCCCGGCTTTTCAGCATCTTTGTCTCCACTCTCCACGTCGTCCTCCCAGGAAACCTTGAAACCCGAGAGTACGTTCCAGCCGGAAATCTGGGGAAACGGGAGGAGAGCAGCAGCGCATGCCAGGAACGCGCCAGCTGCTCCCAGATGCAACTCTCCTTCCTGCAACTACCCTGCGGGGCGGGCTTCCTGGCCCCCGCCTTAGAGATGAGGAAATAGGCCCAGATGGTGTTGAAAACCTCTCCCGATGCTGCACAAAGCCAGGCTTTTCCCACCAGGACACCCCACTTGCTGCTTCTGAGTGACCGGCCTCGGGCCACACTTGGTGTGGGAGGGGAAGGGCTCAGTTAAGTTCTGTGCACTGGGCCGCGTCCCGGAGGACCCAGCAACCGAACCCAATCTCGTGTCTTCAGGACAAGACACCCTGCCAACATTGCCGGCCAGAGTCCCCATTCCTGGCACTGCCCTGGGCTCAGAGGAAGGAGGCAGCCTACCAGGGACCTCAGCTGCAATGAGGCTACACTGGTTGCCAAGAGGCCACTGAAGCACAGAGCTGGCCAGGAGTGAAAAATGGGCTCCCTCACATACACTTACCGGAGCCAGCTGAGGAGATACCAAAATTGCCCAACTTTTATTTATTCATGTCGAATGAATGACGCTTCTCTCAGACCCAACAGCAAGAAAGAAATTCTGTCTTAGGAGAGGCAAACTAATGGTCATCCACCCTTCCTACCATTTAAACCCTCCTGGAAATGCCTGAAATTCCACTTTTAGCAGCTCTCTGAGATTCAGAATCTTCTTTGTATTCAGTGATAGGTGAAATGCACTTAACCTCTGCATTTCCAATGGGAGAGGAAGGCAGCTAAAGCACTGGGCCCTAAAGAGAGGGAAGTGGAGATGCGAAAAAGGGAAGAAGGGGCCCCCTCCTTCTGGAGAGACTCTAAGAGGGGCTGCCGAGAGTGTATGTCGGTGTATGTCACTGGGAAGCTCTAAAACCTGGTTTGTCCAGTTCAGCACTCCCCAAGCCTTAGAAGGTTGATTTTCTGCCCCTTGTGGGGTTCTGTCCCAAAGATGGCACGAGCCCACTGAATGTCTACAGCCACATGGGTCACATTCACAAGGAACCCCAACATCTTCTGGCCACACTTCCCTCTGAGCAGCCTTGTCATCAAGAGAGTAATATTTCAAAACTAGGCCTCTCCCAGGACTCACCAGAACCATTTGTTTCCCTTTCCAGGAAGCAAAGCAAAACCACACAGAAAATAACAAGAAAGAGCCATATGTCAAAGGAAAACAAGTCAATAAATCCGCTATCTATGGCTCCAAAGAATAGAGGAAGCACCCGAA
Source organism: Sapajus apella (assembly GCF_009761245.1). Classification (NCBI taxonomy): domain Eukaryota; kingdom Metazoa; phylum Chordata; class Mammalia; order Primates; family Cebidae; genus Sapajus; species Sapajus apella. Next base: position 8,484,279 of record NW_022436948.1, read on the forward strand.
GTGACATTATTGTTCAACATTATTATTAATATGGGAAAACCGCTTCTATTTGGACCTGCTTGTATCTCTTCATCTATGCAGACTCACTGATTTCAAAGGAAAGCCGCAGGGTGGGAGCATGGACTCTGCAGGAGGGCACCAGTCATTAATCATCTGAGAATGAGATCTGACTTTCCTTCCTCACCCTTTAGAAAAAAGGGCAGATTCAGAAAGCAAAAGCCCCTCCATTAAGTTTAGAGAAATGTTATGAAAATGGAGTATGTGGGACAAAGGAAATTAAATCCATCTTGGGTCCCCACCACTATTAGTTCTGCCAAATGCTTGCTCAGGGAGTAACGGTACATAGATACCTGATCAGAATCAACCTGTTGTGATCCAGGGAAGGTGGAGTGAATCACTGTCTCCCTATAGCAAGTGACCTTATCGATCCCCCAATAAAGACGTGAAAGAAAGAGCCGGCAGGCATCTGAGGAATCGTGGCCATCATTTCCAGCTATGTGGAGGGCCTATACACCAGAACTCCTGGAGGGCCTTTTATATGTTGCTGTGGGCCATTGTTCCCTTTCCCTCTTGCCCTCAGCCCCAAGGGTATGACACATAGTAGGGCTCACTGTCCATGAGTCAGAATATCAGAACCAACAGCAGGTGCAGCAGGGGAGAGAGGGCCTTAATGCAAGGAGAGCATGCCACCACCTCATGCCCCAGTCTCTATACTTGTTATCCACTGTTCCCACCTTTAAGAGGCTGACTTCACCTGGTATTTCTACCAGATCTAAACACATCAGGGATCCAGGCCCAAGTTGTCAGGATGCAGGAAGTAACCACACAATATTTGTGCAGCACTTTGCAGTCGACAAAGCACTTTCACATGATTTTCTCTAAGAATATCATTATATTCCCTAGGTTAAGGATTAGCGCCCTGAGGCACAGTGTTATTGGCTGAAATATTCCTCCAAAAATTTGTATGTTTAAGGCCTAACCCCCAGTACCTGATAAAGTGACTATATTTGCAGATAGGGTCTTTAAAAAGATAAGTGAAGTTGGCCGTGGCATTGCACACCTTTAGTCCCAGCTACTTGGGAGGCTGAGGCAGGAGGCTCAGTTGAGCCCAGTAGTTTAGGGCTGCAGTGAGCTGTGATCCTGCTGCTGCACTCCAGCCTGGACATCAGAGCAAGACTCTGACTCTTAACAAATAAGAGTAAAATAAATGAGGTTAAATTAGGTCATAAAGTTCGGTCCTAATCCAATATGACTAGTGTCATAAGAAGAGATTAGGACACACAGACACACACAGGGAAGACCATGTGAGGAGCCAGGGAGAAGACAGCCATCTACAAGGAAGAGAGTCCTTAGGAAAAACCACCGCTGCTGACACCTTGATCTCAGACTTCTAGCCTCCAGAACTCTGAAAAATGCTTTTTTGTTGTTTCCCAGGCTGTTGTGTTTTACAGCAGCCTAGCAAACAATCCACACAGGGTCGTCAAACGGAAGCTGCAGGATTATACCCCAATTAACTGGTCGCAGAAACAATGTTCTTTTCGCTCTAGGCAGCTTGTACCTCTGCATGAACTAGGAAAGGCCCCCATTGCTGGAGATAAATTACTACTATTTGTCAGGAAACTGACCTAGGATGGTGCCCCTCGAGTTGCTCAGTGCACAGCACGCACCACTGTACCTGGAGGCCTAGAGGGGAAAGCACATATGGACACCTTTCATGGCAGAGGAACAGTCAGGCCACTAATGAGGATGAGGCTTCCCAAGCGCCAGACAGCAGTAGACTCTGTGAACGTGGGATGAGATGAGCCAGTGAGGCCTCACAATGTCCAAGCAGCTCCTGCATCAGAAAGGTCAAAACTTTTTTTGACATCTTCAGTGATAATGTATCCTCACAGAGGGGCTGTGTGGCCTGTAGGCAACCCCTGCAATCTTCTGACCGTTTTAATAGTGTCAGAACTTTGAAATCTACATGTAATATAACATATTAGGTCTCCTTTTTGCCTGAATAATCTGAGATTTGGATTTAATGTTGATTTTGGTCAACTGGTCCAAATATTACATATCATATTGTAATTAGGTTGCCTAGAAGTATTTGTTTTCAAAAGAATGGTTTTTAAAAACAAGAGCAACAAGCCAAGGGGGGTGACAGGGAGTGGTTACAGTTTGGCCATCATCCTAACATCAGCCTTTTGGTTACACAAAAATCTGTCCCAAACACCTTACATTTTTTTTCAAGTGGTTAAAACAAAACTTAGAAGAACTTTCGGGAAATGCAACTGCTTCTGGATGTATCCTTTGAAGAAAAAAAATACTATTCTTCATTTTGAAAGCTATTTTTCTAGTAATAAGCAAAGAAAAAAGATAAGGCCATATAAAATGATAATAATGGGAGGGGTGGAGATAAGAGACTAAAGTTGTCTCAAAGGCTCATGACAAAGTTGTATATAGTACATGGGTAGACAGTGAAAAGCAAGTGGGATGGAGTTGAAAATAATTTTGTATTCTGCTAGCACCAGTCTCTCTGAGAAAACAGATTTTTATTTGAGAAAAAGACCGTTATGCAGGGCTGGGCACGGTGGCTCACACCTGTAATCCCAGCACTTTGGGAGGCCAAGGCAGGTGGATCACTTGAGGTTGGGAGTTTAAGACCAGCCTAGCCAACGTAGTGAAATTCCATCTCTACTTTAAAAAATACAAAAATTAGCTGGGCATGGTGGCATATGCCTATAATCCCAGCTACTGGGGAGACTGAGGCAGGAGAATTGCTGGAACCTGGGAGGCCAAGGTTGCAGTGATCCAAAATCACACCACTGCACTCCAGCCTGGGTGACAGAGCAAGAGACTCCATCTCAGAAAAAAAAAAAAAAAAGACTTGTGGATTGATAATTTCCATGATTGCCCACTGTAACATTTCTGGTCTCACATGTTCTTCCAGGATGTTACCATTACCCCCTCCCTTTAAGAGATAGTGTCTGTTTCCCCATCCCTTTGAAAGTGCCAGGGCCTTTGTGAATAGAATTGGAAGAAAAGAGTACAGCCAGAGTGACACTGTGTGACTGCCAGCGCTGGGTCAAAGGTAATAGGACTCAACTCAGTATTCCTGTGTTTGTGTTCTCCCTGTCTCTCTTCTCTCTCTCAGTGATCGAAACCCACCCAACCACTATGCTGTGAGGGGCCCAGAGGACAAAGTCGGAGAGCTCGAGAGGGAGGGTCCCCAGAGAAGGACAGGAATATGATAAGAGCAAACTGCAGGACAGAGATAAAGGCAGCCAGAAAATTGAAGTATCTCCACTGCAGGAGAAACGCTCTCCAAGAAAGGACATGAAATGATGGTAGATGGCTGGGCATGGTGGCTCATGTCTGTAATCCCAGCACTTTGGGAGGTTTAGGCAGGTGGATCACCTGAGGTTGGCAGTTCGAGACCAGCCTGACCAACATGGAGAAACTCCGTCTCTACTAAAAATACAAAATTAGCCGGGCATGGGCACATGCCTGTAATCCCAGATACTTGGGAGGCTGAGGCAGGAGAATAGCTTGAACCTGGGAGGTGGAGGTTGCAGTGAGCCGAGATTGTGCCATTGCCCTCCAGCCTGGGCAACAAGAGTGAAATTCTGTGTCAAAAAAAAAAAAAAAAAAAGATAGTACATGAGTTGGCTCTGCTGAGAAGGATGGTTGCAGGGCCTTAAGAACATGTGAGGAGATGAGGGAGGAAGTGGGTAAAGATGTAAGGGTGAAATCTTTCTCGTAATAGGAAGTCAGCAGATGATGCGTGAAGGATGGGTGTATCAGGAAATAACGGCATACCGTCACACGGAGGTGGGTGGCCGAAAAATGGTCCCCAAACCTAATCTCTGGAACCCGTGACTTTTACCTTCTGTGATAAAAGGGACCTTGCAGATGTGATTCAGCTAAGGACTGTGAGATGGGGAGATGGTCCTAGAGTATCTGGGTGGGCCCAGTGTATTCACAGGGTCCTTAAAAGATTGAAGAGGAAAGTGTCATCTTCTGGGAGGTGAGGAATGGACGGAGGTGCCACTTCTCACCATTCCGTGCCTCTCAGTTCTATATAGTTCTTCATATGCATCCCTCACTTTGATAAAATGTTCAAAAATGCATCAGGGGATCTTTCACCTGCTGTGACCCCAAAAAGAGGAATATGCGAAAAAACTGATTGTGGTACTTATGGAGATGGAGCCTGAATAATTTAACAATCAATAGGGGTTGTGAGCACCTACCATGTACCCTACTGTGTACTAGGTGTTATGCGTGGGGTACACTGTAGGTAGTATCTGGTAGTATCTTACTATCTTGCCAGGTACTACCTCATCTGAGAGCCCTGGCCCCTGGACTCCGAGGCCTGTCCATCCCCCAAACATTCATACCTCCCACTTGGTGAGACCCAGAGCTTCAGTAGCAGCGCTCTGGACTGCAACAGGCTTCACACCCATAGGAACTGGGAATCAGGAAATATCAGGATGGGTTGGTGTCCTCAGAAGAAATTGCTTCTTGGAGGGCTGGGTCTGAGCTGGCCTTGAAGACTTGGGGCCCTTGGATGAGTGGGAAGTCAGGGAGGGCAAAGCCTCATGAGAACCATGGTGTCTAGACACTGTGGAGACCAGCTGGAGACTCCCCAGGATGGGATCTGCCTGGCACAGGGTGGAAGCCGCAAACCAAAGCCTGCTGTGCTGAGCTGAGGTTGCTGGGCACTCAGGCGTTGCTCAGGCTCGTTCAGGGCCAGGATTTAGACTTCATGCTTTGTGAGCAGATCTCAGGGAGAGGGGCAAGAAGGAGCTTCCAGCCACATCAAATCTTCTGAGACAGCTTGTCTATCATCAATTCAATCAACAAACACTCTTTGAGCTCCTCCCATGCGTGAGCAGGACAGCCTGGGAGCCTACCCTAGGGCTCATGTTCCAGGAGGGGGACTGGGGATAAATCCAGGCATTTATGCCAGAGGTCTTGGTGAGCGCTTTGAAGAAAAGTAAAGCAGGTGGGGGAAGAGAGCGCCCTGCTTTGATGGGTGATATGGTTTGGTTGTGTCCCCACCCAAATCTCATCTTTTTTTCTGTGTTTTGGTTTTTTGTTTTTTGGGGGTTTTTTTGAGATGTAGTCTTGCTCTGTTGCCCAGGCTGGAGTGCAGTGGCACAATCTCAGCTCACTGCAACCTCCACCTCCTCGGTTCACGTGATTCTCCTGCCCCAGCCCCCCAAGTACTGGGACTACAGGCACCCACCAGCAAGCCAGGTTAATTTTTGTATTTTTAGTAGAGATAGGGTTTCGCCATGTTGGCCAGGCTGGTCTCAAACTCCTAACCTCAATGATCTGCCCACCTTGGCCTTCCAAAGTGCTGGGATTACAGGAGTGAGCCACCATGCCTGGCTCCAAATCTCATCTTGAATTATTAGTTCCCATAATCCCCATGTGTCATGGGAGGGACCAGGTGGAGATAATTGAATCATGGAGGTGGTTTCCCCATCCTGTTCTTGTGATAGTGAGAAAGCGAGTTTTCTCTCTGAGAAAACAGATTTTTGTGTGATAGCGAGTTCTGAAGACATCTAATGGTTTTATAAGGGGCTTTTCCCCTTTTGCTCTGCACTTCTCCTTGCCGCCACCATGTGAAGAAGGATGTGCCTGCTCCTCCTTCCACCATGATTGTAAGTTTCCTGAGGTCTCCCCAACCCTGCAGAACTGTGAGTCAATTAAACCTCTTTCCTTTATAAATTACCCAGTCTCAGGTACGTCCTTATAGCAGCGTGAGCATGAACTAATACAATGGGAGAATCAACAAACTACAGAGAGAACAACATGTGAACGAGAGGGAGTGGCTGCTGCACGTGCCTTCCCTCTTCTTACCTGTAGTGCCATCGTTCGCTCATCTCCACAGAACGATCTGAGGCTCTACGGCTTATCCATCGCCATCTGTGATAACACTAATGACAGCCCCTCTACCACAAGCAACCATGGCAGATGTTTGCTCCCATTTGTAAGAGTTCTGGCTCAGCTGCCTCGCTCTGCTTGCTACAGGCATTTATCAGCTGTTCGCCAAGCTGGACGGGGCAGTCTGCAAAGATAGACGCAGACACATGGTGACCTCCTTCCAGATCAGCTGCCGAGACGCACGTATCAGAGTTCTGAGAACACGCACGTTCAAGAGCGTGCGGAACGCGCTGTACTCCGCCGCTCCTTCCTGGGGCCTCACCTCACTATATAAGGCTGTTCAGCCTCGCACACATATAGACACACAGAGTCATCAGCACGGGTTTGGTGTTGCTATCTTTGGAAACAGCCCACGTCTTTGAGTCCCATCCAGGGCCATGTCCACCTGTGGTTATCTTTTGGCAGCACGTTAGCCTTTTAAAGGCACCCGCATGCTCATGCCACTCAAGCTGAAGGAGTTCAGGCATGTCGCCTTGGAGCTGGGAAAATGATACTCCCCATTCAGGGAGTGCAGAGATAAGAGGGAGTTCAGAGTTGAGCTCGACTTGCTGAGATTTTGCAGCAGTGGCTCTTAGACTTTGGTGAGCTGAAAAATTAAGTAGGTATGTGCTGAAAACGAAGATCTGGAGGTCTGGCCACTCAGAGATTTGGACTCAGGCAGTCAGTGTGAAGAGGAAGGTGGAATTCTGCAATTGACAGGCCCCCAGGGGCTTCAGATGCTGACGGGCCACAAAACACACTTTGAGAAACTGTTTGACTGTTTTACAGCCACAAACCAGTGTTGAAGGCAAGTTTTGGGAGATGCCACCTCCTTGGTAGCAAGTAGTCAGCTGTGAAGAACACAGAACAGCTTTCTCTTAAAATCAAAGTGCAAGACCCTCCAAGGGTTAAGCAGGGAAGAGCGCTAGGAGATGCTGGGGATTGGGAGCCAGGGCTTCAGTCATCTTCTGGGCCCCCAGCCTTTAGCCTCCAAGGTTCACCTTCCCCTTGGAGTTCTGGTTGTTGTTTTTAACTCTGATTTCTACTCTGCCCATCAAAATTCCAATCCTCTTATCCTGAGTATAACTAAAATGTAGGTCTCTACTGTTAAGATGTCCATCCAGCAGTGAGTGAGTGGCCTTCACTCCACCCCCACTTCCAGGGTCCTTGACTCCTAGGCTTCTGCTGGGCTACTTCCCCCTCCACCAACTAGCCCGACCATTGCCTTCTCTGAGAACCAAGGCAGAAAACAGAAAACGCGGTTTCCAATCCCGTGTGGCTAGGATGACTCCACCAGCTCTGGCCCTGAGGCGCTCCCATCTCTCTGGCTCCGAGCTCTGCCTCTGGCTTCTGATGCATTCATACACGTCTCTTTCGGTGCACACTTCATGTGGCACTTCATGGACACGCAGGATACACAAGCCGTAATAATGCATGCACAGAACAGCTCATGTGAGTGTAGCCTGCAGAGCCTCTGTGGTATACCATGAGATGTACTATACCAAATGTGCAAACACTTGTGAACTAGCCCCTTAGGTATATCCAATTAGAAATGTAAAGCAACCCTGGGCAACATAGCAAGAGTCCATCACTACAAAATGTAAAATAAAAACTTAGCTGGGCATGGAGGTGCATACCTGTGGTCCCAGCTACTGGGAAGGCAGGGGTGGAAGGGTCACTTGAGGCCAGGAGTTCTGGGCAGCAGTGAGCTCTGATCTGCTACTGCACTTCAGCCTAGGAGACAGAGCAAGATCCTGTTCTAAAAAAAAAAAAAAAAAAAAGTGGACAGACACAGTGATGGCTCATGCCTATAATCCCAGCACATTGGGAGGCCAAGTTGGGAAGATCTCTTGAGCTCAGGAGTTCAAGACCAGCCTGGGCAACATAGGGAGACCCTCATCTCCACAAAAAATCAAAAACTTAGCTGTGAGTGATGGCACATACCTGTAGTCCCAGTTACTGTGGAGGCTGAAGAGGGAGGATCACTTGAGCCCAGGAGTTGGGAGCTACAGTAAGCTATGATCCCGCCATTGCAGTCCAGCCTGGGAGTGCAGACCCTGTCACAAAAATGAAAAGTGGAAAGCACTGCAGCCAGTAAGTTTGTCTGACGCTCTTCTTTACACCCTTCCAGCGGCCCCACTTTCGATAGAGGCGTTCCTGAATTCTCATCTACATGAATAGCTCTTAATCTATAGGCAAAGACCGCAGGGGACAAGACTGCATTTTGGTAACAAAATAAAGAGTCCCAACAGAACAAAGCACTGGCTTGGATTTGTAAATTAATTTATGTGTAATTTCGGACACCTCCATGACAGCAAATCACCTTTCCATGTGGAACCGATCACATTTACTGAAAAGAATCCGGTGCCATGGAATGAGACCGTCCTGGAAAATCTGGGCCGTGTGGTTGCCGTAGTAATTGATGCCTTCTAGAACAAATCCGTGCTTGGCTAATTACAGCCTGCTATTTTTAAACTCATCTCCATTCTTCTCCCCCAACCCAACACTTCTCACACAACTTCAGCAACGGAATACTATGACTGTTATTGTACAGCCTGTGCTGATCTCAAAATAGCTCCTTTCCCGTCAGCCTCGGCCTGCCGTGGGAGGAGTGAGGCGCTGGGTCCCCACGCACATGCAAGGCCAAATAAAGACCTCGGAGCCAACCCCGGGCTCTTTACACCACGGGAAGCAAACCGCCAGCACTGGCTTCCAGGGCTCCCTCTGCTTGTGAGCTTCCGGGGTTGGGGGTGGGAGTTGAGAACTGCTGGGTTGTTTGCAGCCCAGGCCCAGGCCACCTTGAGGGGGCTCTTGGTGACGCAGAGGTGAGGGCAGACGGCTCCGAGGCCTCCCTGGACCATGTCAGGAGATCCATGTCAAGACTGAAACCTGCAGCCCACGAAAAGGCTTCCATCAGCCTTGCCCTCTCCAGAGCTGACTCAAAGCCTGGGCTCCTGCGAACTGCACCTCAAGGCCTGTCCTTCTCGCGGCAGGGGCATGGGTGCTATGGAGACAGACAAAGGCCACCCAAATGAAGACAATCCTCCTGCAGCCAGGGCGTCAGCTGCCGCTGCTTACCAGGGTCATGGTGCCAAAGTCCTGCAGACAGAGCAGACTGCACAAACATGCCAGAGGCTGCAAGTCTGAGATCAGGGTGTGCGCTGTCCCAATGGCGCTGGGAAACATCTGCCCGACCTGTCCCCAGCTTCTTTCCCCTGTGACTTGTAGAAGCATCACCCTCGCTCTGCCTGCATCCTCTCGTAGTGTTTTCCCTGTGTGTGTCCCTGGGTCCAAATTTCCCGTTTTTATAAGGACACTAGTTATATTGGACCACATCTTAACTAATTACATCTGCAACCACGCCATTTCCAAATAAGCTCACATTCGGTATCACTGGGGGTTAGCTAGGACTTCAACATATGAATTTCTGGGGCACACGGTTCTGCCCATTACAGTTGCCTGCGTCAGACACTCAAGCCAAGCCAGGCGTGGACAAGCAGAGTGACCAAGGGGAGGCCACAGGTGGCTGTCCCACAGGGAAGCTGGCAGCTGCAGGGCATCCGATGGGAGGGGTTACAGGGGTCATTGCCTTTTACTGGTTTCTCCTGAGTTGGAAGCAGGGGCAAAGCTTGGGGAAGCTGGCCATCGTTGGCCAAGTCCTGGCCATTTGGGGCCAACAGCTGCAGAGCTTGTGGTCCAGCTACCCAGGCAGGTCACTGCAGAAGTGATGGTCAGGGTTTATTTTTATGCAGCCGACCTCACCACTGTCCATTTGGTGATTGTCCATTGGGCCTTAGGGTGCTGCCGGGGCTGGCAGCCTGAAGGCACCAGGCCTCGTGGGGTGGGGGGGTTGTCCCAGGCAGGCAGCCAGCAAGGCCAGCACTGGGAACGTGTGTCACTCACAGAGCTCCCCACCTAGAGCCAACACTGCAATATGAGCCCCTCAGCCCCTCAGTCCCTCACCCTGAGCAGAGCGTGAACACCAACCTTTCTGCAGTCTTTTCCTTTGCACAAGGTTTCACACAGACGAGTAGCGGGAAACTTCAGAAACACTGCCAGCTGCTCCGGAGCGGTCCTCCGGCTTCTTGGTCTTAAGACTCCTGGAAAGACTCCAGCGAGCTTTTGTGAATGTGGAGAATAGCGATCACTCTCTCCCATGTAACAACAGAGACATTTTTAAAACAGAAAAGCCATTACAGGTTCATATGAATAAGATTTTTATAAAATATATTTTCTGAAAGAAAAAAAACGTGCAAGAATGGCATTGTTTTAAATGTTTACAAACTCATGAGTGTCTGGCTGAATGGGAGCCAGCTGGATCCCAGGTCCACGTCTGCATTCAATCTGTTTCCCCCTCACACGTCATGGGGCCGCTGGAACACTCCACGTTACACGCAAGAGAGTGAAAACAGCTAATACCGTGTTAGGATTATAATGAAAAATTATTTTGACCTTGTATGACCCCTGGAAGAGTGTCAGAGACCCCCCAGGTGTCCCCAGACCACTGCCAGGGACACCTGCTTTTGTACTTATGCAGGGGTCAGATTCAAGTGGCAGATAGCAGGTGACTGGCATGCGGGGAGGGACAGGGGTGGCCCATCCCGTCTCCGGAGAGGTACGTGCTATGGGAGGGGGCGATGAGGGGCCATCCTGCCTCAAGCCTGAGCAAAGAGATAAGTTTTAGACTTGGGTCAAAGCCAAGGACTTTGAACGTCTTAACCTCCTGCCTTAAAAACCATGTTATTAGTTCCATTTGTCCTCCACTAGTTCGAAGATGATTTGTCATTAGGAACATCCAATTCATGCCTTAACTAATGGGTTTGGGGGAGCATTAGTGCACCCCAAAAACACACAGAGCATGGGGTCCGTGTTAGATGCCCCCCGCCCCACATAGGGCAGTGAACAGAAGGCAGCCACAGGCTCATCCCTGGGGAGCTTCTTTCTTCTCCAGCTTTCTCCCCTGTCAGCCCTCCCGCCTTGGCTCCTTTTTCTCCAGCTGCTCTGGGCTTCTTTTCCCCTTTCCCTCCCTCCTCTGATTCTGGCCTACCTGAATTATGGTTTGCCGTAAAATTTAAAATGAAAGAAGTAGCTTACTACCTACTAGAATAGATGAAGACTACTAATGCCCTTCTTTAAAATGGTTAATTTTATGTTATGTGAATTTTATCTCATTTTTAAAAAATGAATGCCCTTACTTTAGATCTACTTTAATTTTTAAATTTCTTAATCCTATGTGAAAGTGTTTATTTTAGCCATTGTTTCAGCAAGGAAAAGCCATCTGGAACTTCTGATTCCATAAAATGTAATGTATGATGTCAGTTTCAATTTTTAAAGAAACGTTGGTAAATCATGTAATGTTCCCAGAGGTTATGCTTCAAATTATTTTAAAGTGTAAAGAACAACAAATTAAGTGCAGACACAACCATACAGAATCAGAGATACCAAACTCAGTTCTCCAGCTGCGGGCTTGTGTCTACAGAATCTGCTTGATGGACCTGTCACTATAAAAAAAAAAAAAATAGATGTCCAGGCGGGCAGGGTGGCTCACGCCTGTAATCCCACCATCCTGGCCAACATGGTGAAACCCCATCTCTACTAAAAATACAAAAATTAGCTGAGAGAGGTCGCACATGCCTCTAATCCCAGCTAATCAGAAGCCTGGGGTAGGAGAATCGCTTGAACCCAGGAGGAGGAGGCTGCAGTGAGCTGAGATGGTGCCACCACACTCTAGCCTGGGCACCAGAGCAAGAACCTGACTTAAAAAAAATAGATGCCAAGCCAAGCAGTACATCTGTCTCTATCTCAAAAGGCAAAAGACAATGAGATAAAGAGTTGGTGAGAAAAGTAAACACATACCAAGATGAAATAAAATCAGATGTATTGTTGCAGTAGTCAGTCAGACATGAGCGGGGCAGGAGAGGGCACCCCTCCCCACTAGGAATGTCAGGCAAACGGAGGTGGTTTTTAACTGTCTCTCTAAAATAACAATTGGTCCCAGCCAGGGACGGGAAAGGCAGTCTTCCAGTAGATCGAGAAAACCTGAAACTGGTGATCAGGAGCTGGGCAGTGGGCTCAAGCATGTGCGCTAAGAGACAAAATGGCAGCGTTTAACTGGCATGTGACTTTTGAGGAACACCCAACTGGTAAGGGAAGAACGCCTCAAGTGAGCATACATGCAACTCCAGTAAACACACTGCGCATTTGGCCCCTCCCCGTGCTGGCAGGCAGGCCACTGTGCATGTGGACAGCCCACCCAAGGGAAGAATGAGGGGAGAGGAGACACGAGACCCCAGCAGCATGCTGGCACATAAAACCCCAAGTCAACGGTGAAACAGGGTGGTTGATCTCTCGAGTTGCCCGCTTGGCCTTCTTCCAAGTGCACTTTCCTTCCTGCTCTAAATATGTTAATAAACTTTCACTCTTGCTCTAAAACTTGCCTCGGTCTCTCTCTCAGCCTTACTCCCCTCAGTGGAATTCTTTCTTCTGAGGAAGCCAGAATTGAGGTTGCCACAGACCCGTACGGCTTGGCCGCTGGTGACAGCATAGGTCAGTTCTTGCCGCAGTAATGCTGCATGACAAACACTCCCAACACCCAGTGTCTCATGACAGTTTTATCACCCTGCTGCAGGCCAACTGTGCTGGGCTGATCTAGGCTACAGTTTGGGCTCTGGTCTCTTCTAAGCTCTTTTCAGGATAAAAGGCAGACAGGAGGCGAGGAAAGCCACACACGCACGTCTGAGGCCTCTGCTTGCATGCCGTCTGTCCCATTGCATGGGCCTAACCTGGCCCACTTGTTCAGGCCCAACATCAATGGGCATATTCCATCCACAGTAAGAGGGAGGATTGTTTCTGAACAATCACGATCAACCAGGAGCAGGGAGAAGAAAGCCACTGAGATGGAATTTGTGGAGCCATATCTTGCAGAATCCTTGAAAAGCATGTTGCTTTGATTTAAAGTCTGGTGAGGAAAAGAGACACCACAGGGGGAACTTTTCATGCGATTCTCCTAAAATCATAGTATCTTGCAAAAATGAAATCTAACTCCTCACTTTGAAACACATAAATTATAGCAAACAGAAAGAATGTATGCTTTGTAGGAAAAACTCTAAATCCATCCATCCACATAAGGACAGAGAAAGCAGAGACCGTCTCCACTCATTCATTTACTTTTCCTTCACACTCGGTTTTATTAGGTGACACCCACGGGCCAGGTACTGTGCTGGGGCATGGGGGAATTCAAGGAAGAAAAAGAGAGCCTGCCAAAAGCATGCATAGTCCAGCTGCGGAGGAATAGGAAAAAGAGAAATGCTCGCAAATAACTAGAACTTCAGATAAAAAGTGATAAATATCATTTTTTAACATATAGATAAAATGCTCTTGGGGTTTCAGAAAGGAGCATGACTTCCAGATGCTGAGTAATGATAAGATTGTGGTTGTCACGATTGCAAGGAATTCACAGAACTTTCAAACCAGAGAGGACAGTTTGTCCAAACTCTCTTTTATAGAGTGGGGAACAGGCCCAGAGAGGTCAGGGAAGTCCCTAAAATCACACAGCCCATGGCAAAAGGGCCAGGAATCAAACTACATCTTCTACTGTTGTTGTAGGCCCCTTCTCACGCTGCTTCTGTAGCACCATTTCTACAATCGCGTAAACCGCCTTCCTGGCAACATTTCAATTCTATGCGATGAAAAATGACTCAGCTGAAGAGGACGGCATTTACAAGGTGTGGGGAGGGGCGTGTCGAGTGAGAATGTGATTAAATAAATATGAAGTCCCTCTGAAAACAACAAATGAAATATCAGTCAGAAATATATGACCTGTGTCTTTTCTTCGCTTTTATCTGCCGTGTATATTAATCCAGATTCCCCGTTCTTTGACCAAAATACGCAGAAACGTGCTGATCTCTTTCGGTGCGAGCAGTGGAGGCGTTTGCCAAGATCCGGCGTGTCTCTTCTTCTCAGAGCCCTTTAAGGATGTGAGTTATGGGGCCTTTCCTCCTGCCGTGGTGACTTTAAATTATGCTCATAGCTTGGCAAAGAACTCTTAACTGCCTGGCCCATTAATCAGGCTAAGCTGTAAATTTCTTGCCTCATTGCCCTGTGGAGAATCCTTCTGGAAGATTTTCATGCTGGAGTAGTTCAGGAAGCTCCCACAAGATCAATGGCTTGTCAGGTCAGCATCACCCGGGCACTCGGGGAGCTCAGCAGGGGCAGCCCTGGGATGCACGTCCCAGCAGTGTTGACACAGCCTCACCGCCCGTGAAGCTCACTGACACCTGTTTTGAGCCTCAGCCCTCATATTTTGTGGCTGTGTGATCAAGGACAAGCCACTTGACCAATCGGACAGTTCTGAAGGTTAATGAGATCGTGTGAACTAGAAGGTGATATTAAAGACAGTTGGTAATAACAATAGTGCATCCTGGAACCAAAGCATGTGCCTGCCCCAAAGGCTCCTGTTCTTTGCTGGAACTCCGCTGTCCATTCCCACAATGTCCCTCCTTTGTAATCCAAAGTCCAGCTGGACCCCGGAGCCTCAGCCTCATAATGTCTGAAGACATGGTGGGCCTGAAATTTGCTGTGAACCAAACCTGTTCCATTCTTTTTCTTCCTTTCTGAAATGCAAACCAGGCAGGGCACGTCACACAGGCCCGTGACAAATGCAAATCCCCGCTGCAGAGGCAGCGTCCTGATGTCCCAGCACCTCCTGCAGGAGTTCTGAGGCACGGTTTTGCCTTTTCTCCACTTTTTCTCCCAGATCTTTGGCAACAGGCCAGGGTTTCTCCCTCGGACACACCTCACAGTGTGAGTCTTCAGTGGCTGCAGCATCTTTGCTCAGTCCAATTGTGGAAATAATAATACTGTGATCCCAATCCAGGTGTATAGAGTGTAAGTCTGAATTAAGACTCCAAATCTGAATTCCGGCCACAGCACCTGATGGGTACCAATCCACAAGAGCTGCCCACCTCCAGGGAAAGCTTGGACGGCCCATCAGGGTGACCCATCAGGGATGTGGAATACGTACATCCTTCAACCTGCAGGTAGGTGGCAGTGAGTAGAGCCCACACAACCGCTCATCATGTCCATGACTGGACGCACAATCTCCAGGCTTTCTGAGCCCAGCGCATGCGGGAATGCTGCTGTCTCCCTCTCTGAACAATCAGTCTAGTCACGGAGCACAAGCCCTGGCTGTATCTCTGAGGGGGTCCTTGGACAAGACCCCATCCACCTCGGGACCTATGTCACCATCCTGGAGGAGGAGCATCCACAACGAAAAGCTGGCAGCCACCTGGCCGCTAAGGCTCCCTGTACTCCTCCCCTACCTTAAAGAAAAGTGTATGATGGGGGCTGGGCGCCGTGGCTCATGCCGGTAATCCCAGCACTTTGGGAGGCCAAGGCAGAAGGATTGCTTGCACCCAGGAATTCAAGACCAGCCTGGGCAACAAAACAATACCTCATCTCTACTAAAATTACAAAAATTAGCCAGAGGTTAATGTGGTGGTTCATACCTACAGTTCCAGTTACTAGGGAGGCAGAGGTAGGAGGATCACTTGTGCCCAGGAGGTTGAAAATGCAGCGAGCCATGATCAACTGCACCCCAGCCTGGGTAAAACCCTGTCTCACACATACACGCACACACACATGTATCACATGTATAGTAAAAACAAGTTTCACTTAATTTTGCATTTGTTGTGTTAAATCTACAATAAAGATAAGTAATTTGAAAAGACTACTTTAGTTTATATTTATTACTTTAGTTATTTAGTCATAGACACGATCTCACTCTATCCCCCAGGCTGGAGTACAGTGGTGCCATCTTGGCTCACTGCAACCTCTGCCTCCCAGGTTCAAGCAGTTCTCTCACCTCAGCTTCCCGAGTAGCTGAGATTCCAGGCGAGAGCCACCATGCCAAGCTAAGTTTTTGTATTTCTAGTAGAGACGAGGTTTCACCATGTTGGACAGGCTGGTCTCAAACTCCTGACCTCAGGTGATCTGCCTGCCTCAGCCTCCCAAAGTGCTGGGATTACAGGCCACCATGCCTGGCCATATTTATTACTTTACATGTTTGCATAAATACCTAGAAGTAGGTTGATGGTTGTAGGGTAGGGGAATGTTGAACTTAATAAGAAACTGTCAAGCATTTTCCCATGGCAACTGTACCTTGATATGGTCCCATGATGGTGCAAGAGAGTTGTATGATTCTACATCCTTAACGGCTGTTGTCTGTTGTCAGAGTTTAATTTTAGCCATTCTCCTGGGGAATAACAGGATCTAGGCTGCTAAAATGCATATTAAAACCATAAAAGTTTAGTACTATGGTTTTAACTTATTGTACATATCACTGATGCAAAATAATATTGAACACATTCTTAAGAATTTATGGGCCATCAATATTGCTTTCGCTGTGAAATGTATGTTCAAGTATCTTGTCCCTTTTGTAATTAAATTGTCTTTTTCTTACTAAGTTGTAAAGGTTCTTCTACAAGTATTTTATTCTGTTTTCTTCTTCTTTTATTTAGAGAGAGGGTCTTGCTCTGTTGCCGAGGCTGTGCAGTGGTGCAATCACAGCTCACTGCAGCCTCGTATTCCTGAGCTCAAGCGATCCTCCTGCTTCAACCTCCCAAGTAGCTGGCACTGTAGTCCCAGGTGTGTGCCACTACACCTGCTAGGATAAATCTTTTTGTAAACCTGTTTTCATTTTGTTTGCGTAAATGCTGTGCCCAGCCTTCCGTGTTCTTTTCTATAAATTTTATAGTTTTAGCACTTATATTTAGGCCAACGATCCATTTCAAGTTAGCTTTTGTACATGATGTGAGATAATGGTTGAAGTTTATTTTTTCCTATGGATTTCTAGTCGTTTCAGCACCATTTGTTGAAAAGACTATCCTTTCCCCCGTTGAATTCCCTTGCCAACTTTGTTGAAAATCAATTGACCATCTAAAAGCAGATCTATTCCCAGAGTTACTCTTCCATGCCAATAACCTATTTGTCTATCTCTCTACCATTACATACAGTCTCAATTGCTGAATATTTATAGCAAATCTTGAAATCAGGGAGTATAATTTCTCCAACTTTATTCTTTTTCAAAGTTGTTCTGGACATTCCATAACATTTCTATAAAAATTTGCATTTCTTTAAAAATTTTAGGATCGCCTTGTCAAATTCAACAGAAAAGCCTCCTGGAATTTTCACTGGGATTGTGGTGAATCTAGATTAATTTAGGGAGAAAAGATATCTTAACAATTGTGAATCTTTCAACCCATAAACATGCTATATGTTTCCATTACTTTAGGTCTTCCATAATTTTTCTCACAAAAATGTTTTAGTTTTTTCAATGTATAGGTACACATTTTCTTACATTTATGCACATATTTTTTTTTAATTTTAAAGTATTTCAAAATGCTGTGTAATTTAAAACATTAAACCATCTAAAATAGGGCTATGCTGGCCTCATAAAATTGGGAAGTACTTTCATCTTGTTCATTTTCCAAACAAATCTGCATAATATGGTTACTATTTATTTCTTTAGTATTTGATAGAATTGACCAGTGAGCAATCTGAGCCTTGTGTTTTCTTGTGGGAAGGTTTTTCATCACAAATTCAATTTCTCAACAGATAACAGGGCACTTCAGATTTTCTACTCCTTCTTGTGGCCATTGTATTGTATTAGGCTGGCTACTGTGGCTCACACCTGTATTCCCAGTACTCTGAGAGGTTGAGGTGGGAGGGACCCATTTTTTAAATTAATTTCTGCTCATAATATTATTATTATCTTCCTTCTACTTATTTTGACTTTAATTTGCCCTTCATTGTTAGTTTTATGGACCATTGATATTAAACTTTTCTTCTTATTCACATATGTATTTAAAGCTATGTTTCCCTCTATGCACTGTTATAGCTGCATTTTACAAATTTTAAAATCCTTTACAAAGCATTTGATATCCTTTAGGTATGATGTTTTGCAAATGATAAACAGGTTAAACTGGTCATAGGATTTTTCAAATCTTTGTTGTCTTTACTAATTTTTTGAGTACTAGCTGTATCAATTATAAAAAAAGGATTTCTAAAATCTCCAACTATAACTGTGGATGTGGAAATTTCTCCCCATAGTTCTGCTGGGTTTTGCTTCATGTTTTCTGAAGCTATTATTAGGTACATACATATTTAATATTGTTATGTCTCCTTGTCATATTGCTCTTTATCATTATAAAATGCCCCCCATTGTTTCGGTTAATATTTCTTTATATCTTGTAATCTGATATAACAATAGGAAAGCCAATCCGGCTTTCTTATAGTTAGTATTTGCATGATATTATATCTTTTTCTTCCATTTAATTCATTACTCTGTCTTTATAACAAAAGCATGTCTCTTGTAAACAGCATACATTTAATCTTGCTCTTCTATCTCGTCAGATAATCTCTAACCTTTTAAATGGAGTTTTTGCTTCAGTTACATTTAGTGTAAATGGAATTTTATTTCAGTTACATTCAGTGTAGTTAGTAAAATGGTTGGTTTTAAATCTATTACCATGCTATTGTTTTCCCCTATATGAAGTTTTAAAATAAGCAAAATTAATCCGTGGTGAAAATATCAGAATAGTGTTTGCCCTAAGTTTTGTAGGTAGGGACTCAGTAGGAGGATGAGGAATCTTTCCAGGGTAATGACAATTTCTGAATCTTCACAGACATTGGTTGTAAAAGTCAATACACATTAAATGTACACTTAATATTTGTACATTCCACGCTGTATAAATTTTACCTAAAAATCAAAAACCATAAATAAATGTTGAACTCTAATTAATGATATGCATGCTGAAGTGTTTATAGGTCAAGTCTAATGATATCTGAAACTTACTTGAAATATAAAAGAATAAGAAGGTTGAGGAATGGATAAAGAGATGAGAGATGGATAGAATGTGATAAAGGAAATATAGCAAGATGCTAATTGTATGATCAAGATGGTGGATATATCTGTGTTTATAAGTCTTTCGATTTTTTTGTATGTTTGAAATTTTTTATAATAAAATGTTTGAGGAAAGGGGGTGAGATCAATATAACCTATAAAACTGACCCCCAAAAGTCCAATTTGAATATGAACAATCCTTTGGATCCAACTACCAATCTTCTAAAAAACAAGAAGAAAAAGAAACATGTTAAACACCACCACAAAGATGCAATCAGCAAAATCCAGACTCTCTGAGACTACAGAATAAGGAATAAACTAAAAATAATGTATTCAAAATAAATTAGAGGAAAAAGAAAAGAGGGGTCTATGAACTTAAAGTGATTTAGAGCTATATTAACCAATCCCAACATATGAAACTTATTTGGACATTTATGAGACAATGAGAAATTTGAACACTGATCTTACATGTGATCATATTAAACAATTATATCTATCAAAATCACAATGAGATACCATCTCACGCCAGTCAGAATCGCGATTATTAATAAGTCAGGAAACAACAGATGCTGCTGAGGTTGAAGAGAAATAGGAACATTTTTATACTGTTGGTGGGAGTGTAAATTAGTTCAACCATTGTGGAAGACGGTGTGGTGATTCCTCAAAGATCTAGAACCAGGAATACCATTTGACCCAGCAACCTCATTACTGGGTATATACCCAAAGGATTATAAAACATTTGATGATAAAGATACATGCATGCATATGGTCATTGAAGCACTAATTCACAATAGCAAAGACATGAAATCAACCCAAATGTCCATCAATGATAGACTAAAGAAAATATGGTACATTTACACCATGGAATAGTATGCAGCCATAAAAAGGAACGAGATCATGTCCTTTGCAGGGATATGGATGGAGCTGGAAGCCATTATCCTCAGCAAACTAACACAGGAACAGAAAACCAAACACCACATGTTCTCTCTCATAAGTGGGAACTGAACAATGAGAATACATGGACACTGGGAGGGGAAATCACACACACTGGGGCCTGCAGGGGAGTGGGTGACAGGAGGGAGAGCATCAGGACAAATTGCTAATGCATGCATTGCTAATGTGATGTGTTGATAGGTGGAGCAAACCACCATGGCACACGTTTACCTATGTAACAAACCTGCACATCTGGCACATGTACCTCAGAACTTAAAATAAAAATAAAACAATTATATCTTAAGGTGTGATCATGGTGTTATGATTATATTTCTTTAAAGCCCTTGCTTATGTTTTAGAGGCACATATTGAAATACAGCTAAAATAACATGTTGTGATTTGCTTCAACATAATATAGAGTGGGGAGTGGTAAAGATAGAGATGAATTAGTAAGTTGACAGTTTTTGAAGCTAAGTCATGAATACAGGTAAATTCATTACATTACTCTATTTTTGTATAATAAAATATTTCAAAAAGAGAGAGAACTTAAGGAAAAAAAAAACAGAATGAGGAGGTTCAAACTCTCTAGTAATACAAGTTGAGTATCCCTCATCCAAAATGCTTGGAACCAGAAGTGTCTCAGATTTCTGATTTTGTCTGACGTTGGAATATTTGCATATGCATAATGAGATATCCTGGGGATGAGACCCACCCGAGCCTAAACAGAAAAATTCATCTGTTTCCAATACAACTTCTACACATACCCTGAAGGTAATCTTACACAATATTTTAAATAATTATGTGCATGAAGTTTTGACTGCACTTTGACCTGTCACATAAGGTCAGGTGTGAAGTTTTCCTCTTGTGGCATCATATTGGCACTCAAAAAGTTTTGGATATTGGAATATTCCAGATTTCGGGCTATTGGATTAGGAATGGTCAACCTGTACCAGAAATGCATATATTAAGGTGATATATTTTCACATCGCCAACTTGGTAAGTTTATTCTAACCTTAATGCTCAATTTTCTTGGTAATATAAAGTTATATTTTTATCTCAATACACATAAACACATACGGTCTGTTCCAAATAGGCAGAACATTTAAATGCAAACAAGATTTTAAAAGTCAAGAAAAATATTGTAGAGTGTTTATATTATCCCGGAGCAAAGAGGTTCTTAGTCTGACAGAAAAGTCAAAAACTATAAAGGAAATCATATTCTTTATAATTACATAAAAACGTATAATGTTCATACGTCAAAGACATCATAGACAAATGAAAAGACAAAGGGCAAACTGGGAAACATATTTGCAATACACAAAACAGCCAAAGGGTGATTAATATGTAAAAGGTGCCTGAAAAATCAGTTAAGAAGTGGCCATGGCTGCATGAGTAATGTTATCTAAGTGTCTGATGAGTAAATAAGTTTACGTGTAGAGTGTTTATACCTTTTTATATGTATTAGATATTTTATAATTTTAAGATAATGAAAACAAAAAAAATCAACAAAAAAAAGGAACAATAAATCATGCGCCTACTACATTAAAATTCCCCATACACTCAACCCCCCTCACAAATATGTATAGCTTTCCCCCCAGACTTGCTGAATCTACGCTCCATTGTGTGATGCAGGCCCGGTGAGGCATAAAACCCAACCTGTCCTTCCCCTCTCTCTGGATAGCGCTTTCGATAAACGCCACAAACCAGTACTGCCAGTGAGCTCTGCTTGCTACTATTTAGCCTTCCTGGTTTTATTTACTTATTTAGAGACAGAGTCTTGCTCTGTCACCCAAGGTGGAGTACAGTGGTGACATCATAGCTCATTGCAGTCTCGAACTCCTGGGCCCAAGCAGTCCTCCCTCCTCAGCCTCCTGAGTAGTTGGGATTACAGGCATTGTGCCAACAGGTCCAGCTAATAATTTTATGGTTTTTTTTTTTTGGTTTTTTGTTTTTTTTAAGTAGAGACAAGGTCTTACTCTGCTGCCCAGGCTGATCTTGGACTCTTGACTTCCGGCAATCCTCCCGTCTTGGCCTCTCGAATCCCTGAGATCACAGGCACAAGCCCTGTGTCCCGCCCATCCTGGTCACCTTTTGGATGACATCTGGGATCCAGACGATGCATGCTATTAGAGCCCTAACTCTTCATAATCACAGACTTCACAATTTAGGCTTACGTCACACATAACTATTTGCTAAATATTCAGAGAGCCAAAGAAACTTGATCATTTTATTAAAAATTGGCTTTAGGTTCAAAAGCCAAAATTCCTTGATGTAACTCTTATTTTTTGATTTGCCTTCACTCTCTCCTGGTGGCCAAATGCCCACTCTGGCCCCCTTCAAGCCAGCCCAAGCCCACCCACCTGAGCTGAGCCCACCCACCTGAGCCACCCCGAGCCACCCCACCCACCTGAGCCACCCCACCCACCTGAGCCACCCCTGGGCCCCTGCCCTTGGCCATGGGCACAGTTCCACCTCAGTCAGCTCCTTCAACCCTGACCAATCCGGGTACTGGAGCTGCACACAGGGCCACCCATGACAGTCCCCAGCCCCGAGCTTCCTCTCTGCCCAAAGAAAACTAAAAGAATCTGCTCCAAAATGGTGTCTGTGAACGGAGGAGCCGTACCTACCGGCTGTTTCTCTAAAACCAGCAGAGTTGGGGATGGCAGCCTGTGGCTTCCTGCTCCAAGCCAAGAAAACTCTTTCAGGTACAAGAGCGAAATGGTGTTTCCTAGTCCCTGACTCCCTGGGCAACTTCCTGCTTGCGGGAGTCCCTTCCAGCTCTATTAGCACACGTTTAAAAAAGTAACTTCAAAAAGTGTTTGAAAAGAGACCTAACTGGTCTGGCTGATTGTCTTCCTTCCTATGAAGCAAGTACCTCCATCTATCCATCCATCCATCCATCCAGCACCATGCATTGGAGGTAAGAGAGGACACAGAAACAGCTCCTGCCTTCAAGAGGGAAAGGGGACAGACACAGTTGACTTTGACGCCAGCAATGGTGTGTGGTGATTAGGGGCACAAACGAGGTGCCATGCAACACAGATGGGACCATGAGCCATGAAGGGGAGCGACGCCGGCGAGGATCAGGAAAGCATCACAGAAGCTCAAGCCAGAAGCAAGTGCCAGAGGAGGCACATTTGAGGGGCCCATGAGGCTGGAGTGCAGGAGGCTGAGGGAAATTAGGGAATGAATTTACCAGAATCTTAGGTTATATGGCAATGACAGGGATAGGATTTAAGGAGAAGAGGGGAATGTCTGCCTTGCTCATCAGCTAAAGGATGGAGCCAGGACACAGGGGCATGGGGGAGATAGCCGGGAGGGGGTGGGCATGGCTTGGAGGGAGTCTAGGATAATGGTTAAGAAACCTGGCTTTAGCCTGCAAACCTGGGTTTGAACCCTCCCTTTTAAATCAACAGCTCTGCAGCCTTGGGCATGTTACGGAATCTCAGGTAACAGTCCTTATGTACCAGGCTATCAGAACCAAGAACATGAAGCCCTACTAAGCGGCAGGCGCTGTTCTGAGAGTATCAAGTGTATTAGCTCATTTGATCCCATAATAAACTATAGGGTAGGCGACATTCTCATCTCCATTTTGCAGACCAGGAAACAGTTTAAATACCAGACAGTTTAAGCACCTTGCCCAAAGTCCCAGAGCGAGGAAGAAGTGGCCTCTTCAGCACAGAGACTCACGCACAGTGAGCACTTCATCAGCAGCACCCATTACAACAATGAGTCCAGCCCGAGATAAGGCCAGGCCAAGACGCCACCAGAGCAAGTGGAAAGACTGCAAAGAATGCACATGTGGCCCAGCCCCCGAAACGCGTGCCTGTGTGGGGGGTTCCTCCTTATTCAGTAATGGTAATGGCGACCTTGGATTCCAAGAGTAAGACCAGAAACGTGGAAATTGAGGGCTTTTCATAGTTCTAGAATCATTACTCCTCCTCTTCCCTCTGATCCCAGAAGCACCCTACATGAGCAAGACCACTGGTGAATTTGCCTGTTTCGTGGCCTCTACTGCCACTGTTACAGGGAGAGGCAGGATGGGGCTGAATGAGTGCTAAGATATACAGCTGCTGGGCCCGAACGTGCCTGCCACACGGGACTCCTCGAAATCCCAGTATTACCCTTTGTGTGCCAATCATCACACCTGGGCTTTTCAAACTTCTATCCAACCCTAGCAATGCTCCAAGGCAAATATTATTATCTCCATTTGAGAGTTGAGGAAAATAAAGAATCAGAGATGCTAAGCAATTTGTCTAATGACACACAGCTAGTATATGACAGATCTGTGATTCAAAATGGGGTCTGGGCCAGGTGTGATGGCCCATGCCTGTAAGCACAGCACTTTGGGAGGCCAAGGTAAGAGGAGTGTTTCAGCTGGGAGTTCAAGACCAGCCTGGGCGACATAGAAAGACTCTGTTTCTACAATAACAATTTTTAAAAAAAATTTAGCCAGGCTTGGTGGTGGCATGCACCTGCAGTCCAAGCTACTCAGGAGGTGAAGGCAGGGGTATTGCTTGAGTCCAGGAGTTCAGGAGTATAGTGAGCTATGATCATGCCATTGTACTCCAGTCAGGGCTACAGGGTGAGAACCTGTCTCCTATAAAAAAAAGAAAGAAAGAAAGTGTGGGAAGGCTCTGCCTGAACTCCAAAGCCTATTTGCTAAGCACTTTTTCTGTACTAGAAATAAAGAAATGCCTCTCAATGTGGGGCACTAATTCTGAGCATTCCTCACCAGTGAGCTTGGCGGAGGAGTTCAAAGCAGTCTCCGGATTCTGTCTGCCTGGAGTCAAAAGTTGGCCTCACCACTGCAGCCGATGGATGCTGCAAGTGACCATTCTCTTGGGGCCTCAATTTTCTCCAACTGGGAAATGAGGATAGGAACAGGACCCACCTACTTCACAGGGCTGCTCTGTGCATTCAGGGAGGTATCCACACAGCAGGACTGCCTCTGAGCAGGCAAAACTGGTGAGTGGGGAGAAGCACGAGGGCGGACGTGCTCAGCGGACCAGCTGGGGGCCTGTGAACACATCTCTGGGCTGCCATCTCCTGCTGCCGGACATGTAGCTATCCTCCTGGGGTTTCTCACAAAGGTGCCGTCCTGCTACAGGCGCCAAGACTTTAAGAAGCAGAGGCTGTGCTGGGGAGTGGGAGCAGAAGGTACCACATTCCTGCCCCAAACTTGCTTTTTGGGGATACCGGCCCATAAACTCAAACCCACTTGCTTATTTGCTCTATCTCTTGGAGATGTTTTCTCTCAAAGTATCAAATACTTTAGGTTTTCTGGGTTAAAAGGCACAAATCTAAAATATTGAATAGGTGTTTTCTATAAGAGAATAAGAAGAGAATAAATATTTCCAAAAAAGTCTTAACTGGGATCAAATTCAAACATAACGGCACAGTACAATTTTTGGTAATGCTGGCCTACCAACAGGAATTGGAAATCTTTTGGGGGAATAACATTTCCCTAATTGAGATTCAGAGCTAGTGTTGAAAATCATCAAAACCAATTGCATATTTGCCTATGTTTATCTGTTAATGCTGATCCGGAATGGAATGTGACATGGTTCATCACTGAACATGTCTTCACACAGATAGTACCTTCCCAACACAACTATGTACATGAGCATTTTTTTTTTTTTTTTTTTTTTGAGACAGGGTCTTGCTCTGTCACCCAGGTTAGAGAGCGGGGGTGTGATTTCGGCTGACTGCACCCTCAACCTTCCAGGCTCAGATGATCCTCCCCACTCAGTCTCTCAAGTAGCTGGGACCTTTGGTATGTGCCAGGTTAATTTTTGGATAGAGACAGGTTTCACCATGTTGCCCAGGGTGGTCTTGAACTTCTGGGCTGAAGTGATTCTCCCACTTCAGCCTCCCAAAGTACTGGGATTACAGGTGTGAGTCACTGCACCCAGCTCATGAGCATGCTTAACTTAGCATATCACATCAAACACATTTATAAAATACTATAAGATTCTATTCAACGCTATTAAATTTTTCTTTTGATAGTTGCCTTTCAACAAATTAATCACTTCTCAATTGCAGATCAGTGGATTCTGAAATACAAACATTTCTTTTGGGTTTGCATTGTGGTCCCTAACATACTGCTTGAACTGTAGTTTGGGCTCAGATAATGTATCTGTAGCAAACGTGTGTGGGAATGGAGGGCTTTTTTTTTTTTTTTTTTTTAACTTTTAACAACATAGGAAGAGCTTGAAGCAGTAACATTAGTTGTGATTGAAACAACAGTTCTTGAAATCACTTAACGCAGCAGAAGTTTCACATAAACAGTTTTTCTTGTGGTTTTAGGCTGAATTCCTTAAGAAACACTATCAAGTCTGCAGCAAAAGCAAATTTCCAAAGCTATTCAGTGTTCAGAAACAGTGGTTGAGGGCAGTTCTCATTCAGAAAAATTTCAATCTTTGTCCTGAGCTCAAAACTTAAATGAAACTTTACCAGTACTAAGCCATTGAACCGCTGTTATTATAAGTGATGTCAGATATTCGGCTAATATTTCTGAAAAAAAAAAATCATGGAGCTGTTGATAGTTAAGTCCACAGGAGCTAAAGGAAGTTCACTGTTGACAATACTGGTTCAATAGTGCATGACAGATTCAAATATTTCCCACAAAATATCTGTTGACTTAAATAATACAATGAATAATCATAGGCCTTAACACCTTGTATTATTACAAGCTTTGTAAGTTGTCCAACTGAGCCTTTTTCTATTGCACACTGATATGACTTGACTGTGTTCCCACTCAAATCTCATCTTGAATTGTAGCCCCCATAAGCCCCACGTCATGGGAGGGACCCAGTGGGAGGTCCCTCTGAATCATGGAGGCAGGATTTTCCCATGCTGTTCTCATAATGAATAAGTCTCATGAGATCGGATGGTTTTATAAAGGGCAGTCCCCTGCATACACTCCCTTGCTTGCCACCACGTAAGATATACTTTTGCTTCTCCTTCATCTTCCACCAAGATTGTGAGGCCTCCCTAGCCATGTGGGACTGTGAGTCATTAAACCTCTTTTTCTTTATAAATTACCCAGTCTCAGGTATTTCTCCAGACGAATATGAAAATGGACTAATGCACACAAACATTTCTACTACCAACAGTCATAACACATCTTAGCAGATTCCACTTCAGGCTGTACTGAATCAGTTTTCTCAACTTTTTGTTTGTGTGTTTTGAGACACAGTCTTACTCTGTCCCCAAGGCTAGAGTGCAGTGGCGTGATCTTGGCTCACTGTAACCTCCGCCTCCTGGGTTCAAGCGATTCTCCTGCCTCAGCCTCCTGAGTGGCTGGGACTACAGGCATATGCCACCAGGCCCAGCTAATTTTTGCATTTTTAGTAGAGACGGGGTTTCACCATGTTGGCCATGCAGGTCTCAAACTCATGACCTCAGGTGATCCACCCGCCTTGGCCTCCCAAAGTGTTGGGATTACAGGCATGAGCCACCACGCCCGGCCAGTTTTCTCAACTTTGAAAATACTTTTGCCAGTAGTTGTTCCACGTAGACTATTATCGAGGCCAGTTCTTCAGTTACTTCCAACGTGGTACTAGCTCCTTGAATAAACAGCAACAATGGAGCAGCGTGTATAATATGGTGACCCTTATCATGAGAGTCAGGGGGAACCACTCACAACCATTTGCCTTGTTTTTTAATTGACTCCTGACGTCGTTCCTAATGTCAACTCTTTGAGCAACTGTTATCGTGGAAAGGCCAATAGTCTTAAACGAGTTTACTTTCTCTGATCATGTTTCTTCACTTGCAGTCATCAA
Source organism: Sapajus apella (assembly GCF_009761245.1). NCBI lineage: Eukaryota > Metazoa > Chordata > Mammalia > Primates > Cebidae > Sapajus > Sapajus apella. The sequence continues at coordinate 8,511,813 of NW_022436948.1, forward strand.
GCAACTGACTTAATTAATTCGCCATAAGTGATCTTTCTTGCTTAGCTAACAAACGAGGCATCTGAAACTTACTTTGGTTGTAGCCTCATTTTCATTTTTGTGAATAAATTCTGTGATGAGATATTCCATTTTAAATTTTCTAATTTTTCTGACCATTGCTTTCTGGTGAATTAGAAATATTTTGATGAGTGGTAAGATGGGAAATATCAACATGTATTTTGTTCTTTTTTGATTTTTTTTTTGTGGTGACGGGGGGTCTCACTATATCACCCAGGCTGGTCTCCAAATCTGGGCTCAAGCAATTCTCCCGCCTCAGCCACCCAAATTGTTGGGATTACTGGCATGAGCCACTGCACCTGGCTGTATTGTGTTCTTTATGACAGCTACCATATCATTGTACTTTGCTGCCTAATTCAGTAACAATCCATACTCCACTGTACCCTAAAAGCACAATGATACTTGAAATCCACTTTCCTATTCTTGTGCATACTGGTAATAATAAAATGTTGTAGCATGGAAATGCATGTGGCATTCAAAATGCTGCTGAGCTCTAGCTGTGTGACTGCAATTTACGTTGCATAGAGCAGCAGAGCAAAATGATGGGAATGCCGCATCTTCTCATCACATGGTCTCTGCAGCAACTACTCAACTCTACCACAGCAGCACCAAAGTGGCCACGGACACTTGCAAATGAATCTGGTTGTGTTCCAATAAAACTTCATTTATGGACACTGAAATTTCAATGTCATATAATTTCCATATGTCATGAAGTACTATTTGACGCTTTTCAGTCATGTAAAACGTGAAAATCATCCCTAGTTTGGTGAGCCACACAGAATCAGGACGGTGCCTTGCGAATGTCTAATTGCAATGGGCAGGAAACAGAAGCCGAAGTCGTCCCTGCTCTTCCAGAGCTCTCCTGTTCCTGAACAGCCCACAGCCCTGGAGGGATGTGCTCACAGCAGCGGGAATGCAGGTCGATGCTTCAGGGAGACAAAAACTAAAGCTTCCCTGATCGTCATTAGAACATAATGAATCTCCCTCATTTTTTCTTCCATTTACAACCCTACTTCCACCTTTGTTCAGGGTCCTGGAGAGCCTCCCAGCTTCTTTTAGTCCAGAAGCATAATCTTGGGACCCCTTCTCACAAAGAAAGGGGCCTAAACTAAAATTCACGGCTGCGTGCAGTGGCTCATGCCTGTATTGGGAGGCTGAGGCAGAAGGCTCGCTTGAGCCCAGGAGTTCAAGACCAGCCTGGGCAAATAAATGAGACCTCGTCTCTACAGAAAAATAATGTAGCTGGGCACAGTGGCAGGTGCCTGTGGTCCCAGCTACTTGGGAGTCTGAGGCAGGAGGATCGCTTGAGTCCCAGAGAGCAGGCTGTGTTCTTTATGACAGCTACAGTAGGCTGCAGTAAGCCGAGATCACACCACTGCACTCCAGCCTGGGCAACAGAGCAAGATTCTGTCTCTAAAAAATAAAATTAAGAATTGACGAAGAATAATCTATGAAGACTAATGGAGAAGCAAGAGGGGACTGTGGAAGCCACATGGGGAAGCAGACGCCGTGGTGCGTCACCCAGCGGTGTCCCGGTGCCCCTGGAGCTGCTGCTGCTGCAGGCAGCCTGAACGACCACTGGAGAAAGTGGAGGCAGAGCAGGAATTGTGGATTCCGGAAACAAGAAGGGAGAAAAACGACCTTGGGAACAGGGAAATGGGCAAGAGCACTGCATCGCTCAGACTTGATTCTTCAGAGCCTCCTGGAAGTGATTTTAGTTTCATAATTAAACAAGAAGATTGTCAAAGAGAAACCCGTTCAACATCTCCAAATTAATGGAAGGTTTGCCCAAATAAAAACTTTGTAGGCACTATTGTGGTTCATTAGGACAACACAGTCATCCATCACATTTTCCCTAGCCTGAGGCCCATGTCTACTAATTTAATATCAATTGATATTAAATTAGTCTCATCCCTAACTCTGCCTCTAGTGGCCGGTCACAGCAGCTAGAGGGACCACCCACCTGAAGGCCTTGGTATGTGATCTGGAAGTCAGGGTCAGCGTGGAAAACTGGAAAGAGGCCTGGACTAGAAGACAGAATGTCGCTGGTCAGCTGTGTCATCGTCCTGAAGTTGCTTAAACCTGTTTTCTCAAATCTAAAGTGAGGTGTTGGCCAGTGTCTCTTAGACTTTTAACATGCATAAATGACCTGGGGACCTTGTTTAAATGCAGATTCTCATTGAGACATCTGGACTGAGGCCTGAGACTCTGCATTGCTAGTGAGCACCCAGATGACACTAATGTTGCCGGTCCACTGACCACACTGAGGAGCAAGCGGCTGGACGATCCCTTGATAGAGCTAGAGCATCCTAGGGTTGAGGAAGCTGCAATGGTGCTCATTTTTAGAACATACAAGTTTCTCTTAAGTGTCCTAGGCTCCCCTCCCAGCTCTCTCTAGATCATCCCATTCACCGTCAGTTGCCTACATGAGTGACCAAAAACCAACCATCCCCAGGCCTGCCTTTCCCTCCTCCACCCATTCTTGTAGATGCCGACCAGACATCTCCATACAGTTCTCCTATGCGCCCTTAACACTCAAAGTCCTAAAACTCATGACTACCTGGCATACCTGCTCCACTGCAAATGTTCCCACTACCAGCCAATGGCTCCTCTGTCCACCAAGTTGCTCAAGCCAAAAATCTGGGAGGAAGCCTGACTCCTCTCCTTTCCCCCACTCCCAGCATCCACTCAGTCCCAGAGATCTGTCAGCTCCTCTTCCTAAAGAGTTCTTGACTCCATCCACTTACAAACATGCTGGCAAGGCTCCTCACCTTCTCATGACACTGGGCTTCAAATGGCCTGTTGTCTTCTCCTAGATTCTAGAGCATTCCCATGATCACCTGGATAATGCCCATTCTCCATTATAGAGCTTCAGCTCCTGGGAAACAGCATTCCACAGCCCCTCAGGACTAGAATAGGGTCTCTGTTCACACTCTTAAAAATAATAAATAAATAAAATTTAAAAAAACCAACTTGCCTTACTTGTAATTACTTATATTTTCCACTTATAAGAACAAACTGTGATATGCTTTTTGTCCTCATCCCTAAGACTTCAGTGCTTTGCACATGACTGGTATCCAATTAGTATTTGTTGATTTCTCTATATAGTCCTTACACCAGCTGCTCCAAGACCCATTGCTGATATGACATTCTTCTTCTTCAGGGTAGGACTTTTTGTTCATTTTTAAATTGTTTCCAGGGTTAGTACTGATTGCTTTCTTTGATTTAGAGTGTGTCTGCAGGAAGCAGGGGAGATATTTCAAGTTCACTGTTTTAATTTTGCCAGTAAAGTAAATTTACTGTTTTGTTTCTTATATCTAGTCAGTGCTAGCTGCCCCCACTTCTAGTGAAAATGGTCAGAACTCTAATCTGTAGACAAAACTGAGCTGGGGAGAAAGACCACAATTAGTGAACATGCACATGGGAGCCCTCCCTCGACAAGCTCCTAATCTGAATTCTTCAAGACTACAGATGCTAAGTAGCTGCCATTCGATGACCAGTGGGAGATGGCTTCAGAAACATCCACCTATAGGAGGAGGGAGCCCGTCTCTCCAGCACCCACTTTCCTGGGTGAGGGTGACAGTCCAGTCAGAAGGTAAGAATCTCATGTAAGTGCTCTGTGAAGAGCAAAACATCACTCAACTGGAATACAGCAGAAGTCACAATCCAGGGCCACGGAGGAATCCAGGACTCCAAGCACAGAGCCCCGTAGATCTCACCCAGAGCGCTGGAGCCCTGCTGGGAGGACCCATCGTGCCAAAGGCCTCTGAGCACCAAGCTGTCCCGCCTGGCCAGGGACAAGACCTGGAGCTGCTGGGAAGCACAAAATTTCATCCACTTCACTTCTCCCAGAAGTACTTTAACTACCTGAGGTGAACTGTTAAATCCCATGATTAGATCCATTGTTTCAGCTTCATCATCCATCCAAATCCACAGCCCATTGTAATGCAAGCCATGTACAGTCTAGTGCCAACAAACACACTTTAATTCTAAGGCATTTTTGTCCTTATGTTTGATATAAGGAGAGGAGGATACTTCAGGGGTAACAGGCTAACACTGAGAGAACCCAGACTCGATGTAGTCACCTCATGTTATCAACAAAGTAAACAGAAGAAAAAAAACAGTTCCTGCTTTCAAAATGTAGGTTACAACCTATAAATTCCAATATCTGATTTATTTATAAACTGAAGAACTGATTATTGTCACACTCTTCGCTCCCTGATCTACATCAAACCTCTGAAGGCTAAAATGTAAGACTTTCCTTGGAGTGGGAGCAAGGGGTGGGGACTCATCCCTGGACACGTGATCACCAGGGTCTAAGGACAATGCCTGTTCAAACACAGACCCTTGCCGCAGTTATTCCTCCAGGCAGTCTCCTTGAGGCTATATAGAAAAATTCTACTGAAAACCCATCCTTACAAAACATGTAAATATCATCTATTTTATCAAGGCAAAGGAAACTACCAAAAATCTTCCCACAACAAACCTCAAAACTAAAATAGACACAGGGACTGTGCAGTAGGCAAAACCAACTAGTAAAGGAAAGTTAACACCTGGTCCCACACTCCAAAAATAAAATTAAGCTGGAAAGCAATCCTATTTAAGTGTCCATGGAGAATGCTGCTCACCTAATTTCCCTTCACTGTTTGTCATGTTTACATAGAAAAAGGAGGTTCCATTCAGGCTGTTGCCTCGGCTCTGTTTAGCAACATAATGTATTTATTGGACACTTCCTACATACTAGGTATTGTGCTTTCTGTGCACATTACCTCACTGAGGTGTGCACGGCATCCCCTAAATAGACACTACAAGTATCTCCATTTTACAAAGAAAATAGTGATCCTTGGACAAGTAAAGCAGTGAGCCCAGGGTCACAAAGTCAATCAGAGGACCAGCGGGATCTGAACCCCTCTGGGATTCTACAGAGGGGAACTGTAACTACTTCACAGAGCTGATGGCTGGTGCCCTGGGGAACCCTTCACCAGCTTACAAGACCAAATGAGACTGAGGTATAAAGGAACCAATTCCACTCCCAGTGCTGGGAAATAACACATGCCATTCTCATGGGACATCTGAGAGCTATTAATGAATAGATGTCACACTGACCCATCTCCACAAGGAAAGATGACAGAAAGGAACAAATTGTCTAAGTTTTACATACTCACATCTGGCCATTTCTGCCTTTCTCAGAAGCTTTATAACATTTTGTAATGCACTATAAATTATAAATTTTAATTATCCCTTACTCTACGTAAACTTTGGTAATCAAACTCCATTTCAAGATGTTCTTAGGGCTGGGTGTGGTGGCTCACATCTGTAATCCTAGCACTTTGGGAGGTTGAGGTGGGTAGATAGTTTGAGGTCAGGAGTTCAAGACTAGCCTGGCCAACATGGCAAAACCCCAAAATACAATGGGTGCGGTGGTGTGCACCTGTAATCCCAGCTACTCGGAAGGCTGAGACCCGAGAATCGCTTGGATCTGGGAAATGGAGGTTGTAGTGAGCCCAGATGACACCACTGCACACCAGCCTGGGAGACAGAGTGAGACTCTCAAAAAAAAGTTCTTGGACTCAGACGTCTTTCTGTCACATTAGCCACATGCCTCTTCTTGCCCGAGTCCTGCCTAGCTGCAGGTTCAGAACCGCCTGCAGTTTCAGAAAACACAGAGCTCCAGGCCCCACCCCAGCTCTCTGAATCTAAAACACTGCCAGTGTGATGGGCATCTGTGGTTCTATAAAGTTCTACAGATGAGTTTAATGTGCAGCAAGGTTGGAAACTCATTTTGCATTGATGAGTACTGACTTAGCACTTTGAGATCACTGGAGTTCCTGTCATCTCTTTCCTGGATTTGCAGGCAATGGAAGTGGGAGTGGTGCCTAGGTGACCTCCTCCCCACTTTGAGGCATCACCTCTTTGGCAGAACAAGGCTCATCTGTGATGCACATAAAAACGCTTTCTCAAGCTATTTCACCGCTTGAAATCTTTACAGCCGTGAGCCACCACACTCACCCTATTTATGTTTGAGGGGCCCAGGCGGGAGGATCATTTGAGGCTAGGAGTTTGAGGACTGACTGAGCAACTTAACAAAACCCCATCTCTCTAAAAAAATTAAAAACAGTAGCCAGGCGGGGTGGTGTGCACCGTAGTCCCAGCTACTCAGGAGGCTGAGGTGGGAGGATCATCTGAGCCCAGTCATTTAAAGCTGCAGTGAACTGTGATCACACCACTAAACTCCAGTTTGGATGACAAAGCCAATGTCTCTAAAAAGAACTAAAAAAAAAAACCTTCTCACGCCACTAGAGATATTTTCTTTCATCTGAGGGAGTTAACAAACCCCGTCCTCACCCCGACCCCACCAGTGCACTTCTCTGCAGTTTTTCTATGCAAAGGTGAGTGGAGGATTCACAGTTCATCATCCTAGGGTTTCTTATAAGCAACTCAACATTTCATACTGACCACACTCAGGCTCAGGCCCGTCTTCTTGCCTGGGTGTTCATTAGCAACTCCCCGCCCGACACACCTGCTTGGCTGCTCCTGGCTGCCCTAGTGAGTGACCACCACACACGCCCAGAGCCGCCACTTTATTTTTGCCCTTGGCTCTGAATCTCCCCTTGACTGCAGTTTTAGGCACAGAATTCAGGGGCAAGTACACTGACTAATGAATGAGTATATATTGGGAGCAAAATTTTGGAGGAATAAAGAAAAAAACCCCAAAGGTAGCCATTTTAGAAATGTAACTGGAAAGATTACCAAATAACTGATCTTTCAAACAGACAAAACACAGTAGCACTAAAACCTACTCGGCCTTTCTCTGGCTATGAGAACTCGCTGACCAGGCCCCCTACAGCATCGCTCAGCCTCGTCTCCGATGCCAACAGGGCTGTGCTCCACCTGACCGCCGTTTCCTTGCTCCTGCATCCTCAACTTTTGCCACCACTTTGCCTAACCTGAAGTTAATGTACTTTATGAGTCAACATGACTCAGGCTCTAGTACTGTGCTCCTTCAGGACCCAGCTGGGATGGAACCAGGCTACCTGGCAAAAACAAAAGGAAGCCGGTTTAAGGCTTGTCTCTGCCTCCTCAATGCTTTGAAGGAGCATTCACGGGTTTTGCTGGGGATGGCAGGAAATTCAACTGAAATGGAAATTACCCACATTAATTCCACCCCTGACTGTTTATAACAGGGACATACCCTAAAGATGGGAAATTCAGGGATATGTTTTCAGATAAAGCAGCTGCATATTGGAAAAGAGACCTGTAGCATTCTAGTTACTGTGTGTTTAAATCAGTATCCAGTTGGAGAAATACCTTGTCTTGAGCGACTTTAAAGTAGGAAATTAGAAATAAATACTGACAAATGCCTGGCAGTCTCATGTGAAGGTAGTGTTCTGATGCAAGTTCTAATGCAAGAACACCCTGGTGCTCTATCATTTCCGAGAGCAGCTGTAATCTCGCAGCTTGGCTATGCAAAATGCCGAAAGGAAGGATACACACAAACCGATGAACCACTTACCTCACTGAACACGCCTTCCACAAAACAAGGATCCAGTGCTTTAAACTCAGGCATACGTCAAGAATTCCTGGTCCAGGGTGAAAGCCCAGCAGGTTCTCAGAGGATTCGTTTGGAGTAAGGTTAGTCATTAACAGGGAAGATAACAAATAAGCTATTTTCTTAGGGTTTCTTCTCTTGTTCTTCGTACTACAAATTACTCGCTGACGTATGTTTTCATCCGAGGAAACAGGCCTAGATAAGGAGCCAGGGTTATGAAAACCAGAGCTTCTCCTCTATTCTCCGACATGAAAGGTTTTCCAACGTCTGGTTAACAGACATCCCTAGCAGATTTTAAGAAATCTGAATACAGTCTTGGTATACCGCAGTCACCCACAGCTTTTGTCTCCATTTTCAATCTTCCTTCCTATGTGGCACTAAGACCAAGTCATGTATTTGGAATGAACCATCTGGTCTATTACATACAGTCTACCACTATAAAAATGAACATAAAATTAGTCAAACTTGCATTCTGTCTACAAGCATACCACCTGAATGCACTGGATCGCGTATGAACTTACATTCTGAGGGCAACCAAAATAAAGGCAGGCCAAAAGGAAACTGAGAAACTGGGCTTGAACCGAGTGCCTGCTATCTCACCTTTTTGTGTATTTTGATTCTGTACCTCCCTATTGGAAGAATGGAACAGTAAGTTCAACACCACAAAAGCTGGGAAACACTACAGGGCAAGCTCAATGGCCACTTGTGGGCCTAACAGAATTACTGCATCCTTCATGATTTTTCTTACATGTAGTTCTATATATTGTTCTTTTTTCAGCCCAATATCATAAAATGTGCCCTTTACCTAAGTAAAATTCTCACACCCTAAGAAAAAGCAGGTTTCCTTTCTTACATGTGGTGAACTTCAACTATACAAAACCAACCTTAATTTTACAGACTCACAGAACTTTTTAAATAAGTATCTTACCTTTTGAAAGCCACCTTTATACTGATGCAGGTTAATTTGCAAGAAGAGAAGACTTTAGGTTAGAAACTGAATCACTATGGCAAGAATTCTAGAATGTGTACAAGAGAGTCCCTGATATGCCCCTGTATGAGGATTTGGGGAAGGAGGAAGAGTATTCATATTCCCTCCTTCATCCAAGCACGTCAAAGCTTATTAAAGAAAACCACCAGACCCTCCTATCCACTCTAAATGCTACCAACTAAAATAATAGCATTTTGAACCACAGAAAAATTGTTACTAAGCATTCATATAAAAAAATCAATGTGAAAAATCAAAATGATCTGTTAAACCTCCAATTTTTACTTTCAGAGATTGCTGATGCCTACGTTGATGTATGTCACATAGTTTCCTTTTTACACATTTAACTCAACTTTGATAGTATACCTACCAGACCTGGACCAGGTGAATTGCATAGGAATATTTTTACTATGTTTACATTTTTCTTAAATTAGTTTTAAAAAAGCATAGTAAAGAGTCTGAGGACAAATTATTCAACTGTTTATCATACATAAGACCGCATGACTATAATACAAAGGGGGTTCTTTTTTCATTTAACGTTACAATATACACAGCAAGTCCGGACTAGATCTTACAATCTGAACACAGGTATTTAACCTTTTCCATGCTGTTTATGTTTACAATGCACAGAAGTCCTGTAACCAAACTGTGTAGTAAAGCACACAAAACTGGACTGTAACATAACACAGTATGCAGAAGCATTGGATTTTATGATTTTCTTTATGTAAATATTGGTTTTTAAAACTGCTTTAGTTTTTTGGTGCTTGCTAAGATGTGGCAACCAGCACAGAAAAAAAAAATGATATCTGACCCATATGATATCTTAACCTTATATTCCTAAACAGCAGTAACTACTGAATTCCTTTTGATATTGCTATACTCAAGATGATATCCTTTTATTCACTGTAAACCTTTATGAACTATCAAGTTCAAAAAAATCATCCACAGGCTTGACATTTAATTACAAAATAAATATGGATTTCCTGATTAACAACAAAAAATGTTTGTGGTTTATAAAAACTAATATTTCCAAGTGTCCATTCACATTTACATAGTGTTTAGCCTTTCTTTTGTCACTGTTTACATATAAAAACCTGCTTTTGTTCAGGAAAAAAAAAAAATTGACCTAGTCAGCCACATGGAATTGACCAATAAAAAGAAACGTGGTGTTCTACTGAGTCGTCTTAAACAGGGTTATCGGCAGAGGTAGATTACTGCTTCTTTTCTAGGCTTCTTTTGATCCTGGGCAGATAAATTACTTATCTTCATTCTCCCAATTCAACCGCTCAAAAGTATAACACCCCAAAATTGGTCAATTTAAAATGGGAACACAAATTTAGCAACTGCCAGACTGTGTTACATTAAGGCAGCATTATCTCAACACGAGGCACCTGTTAAATACCAGCCTGTCTGCTCAGGTCACGCATGAGAGTTCTGCTTTACTTGAGCTCATACTCTGGACCTGTTGGTGCAATCAAGGTCTTGCTTTCAAGTTTACAAGTAGGTTAATCAGGAATACAAGAATCAACTGCTGGTTCCATAGCTTCTGGATCCAGTGTCCCTTTACCTTCAGAAACCTGAACACATTTAGAATGTAACAGATGTTGTAATCTTGAATTAGATGTCAATCTATTATGTTCAGTATACAGATTGCTGTAAATGTATTGGCTATGGATTCAACAACAGTTCCAGTTTTGTTTAAGCAATAGTACAGCCATAATTTTCAACTGACATTTAAAAATGGTCTAGTTACACCTTGTGTCAAAGTGCAGAACTGCTACATTATTGGTTACAGACATCTATGTGCTATAAAAACAGCTTTGGTACAATAAATTATCAAAAAAGAAAATAAATTTTTGTAAAATTCACAGCATAATTGTGAGGCAAAAAAGCAGTCACATAAAATTCTGCATTTTTTAAAAATGTTCAGGATGAACAGAAGACATCTTTGTGCAGAAGAAATGGTGGAGATACCACGTGCCGAGAAAAAGCAAAAGAAAAAGTAAAAAGCAGGAAGGGACACAGCTGTAGCTATTTCCATCAAAGCAAACCACTACTTCTGTGACCTTCAACCAATAAGAAAGTCAACTTTATGACACACGCAAAGTGACCTTGCAATACCTTACAATTAGTGGGTCACAAAAGTCTATTTTAAAAGAAAGGCCTCTTGAATTACCCATTCTCTGTGTTTTCAGCATTAAGGACTGTCTGCAAAAGCATGTCCAAAAGTGATTGCATCTGAAATGGTAGGCTCTTCTTATTTTGAGTCCAAATCCATAAGGCCAAAGGTTATCCCAAAGACCACCACTCAGACCTCCCCAGGACTGGCCACGACTGACCCGTTGATTGCTTCTCAGTGCACCTTGGTTAGGAGACCAGTCATGTTCCATCCTATCTTCCTGTGGCCTCTACAACAGGAGAGCCACAGGATCCCATGTAATTGCTGCTTTGCTCCTCAGTAGGTTCAGATAGGAGAGTTCTGATCCCCGCCACTCAGCATGCTTACTGTGCCTGACAAACTTCAATACACATAGCTGAAGATGGTGTTTGTGGAAGCTGGAGGTCCCTCTTCCTTACAGTACTGCATTTCCGTGCCCAAGTGTGTTTAGAGGACTTAAAAACCCAAATTTCCCACCCAAAACAAAACAGAGCCAAAAAGGGGGAAAAACAGAAAGGAAAAGGAAAAAAAAAAAAAAAAAAAAAACCCACCCTCATGGGGCCCTTTATGCAAATTATGTGCAGTGCCTTTTATTTTAAAATTAGTTGGCAAATGACTAAGACCAACATCTGAACATTAACTTTTGATGAATAGAAAGACAAAAAAAAAAAAAAAAAAAAAAAAAAAAAACATTAGGACTAGATGTGGCAAGTTAAAATGGGGGAGCAAAAAGAGGATACCTCTGAGCTATCCATGAAGATGGGTTTGGACATGGCTCTTTTAAACACTTCAATGTCCCTTTGCAATCTTTTCAAGTTAAAAAAAAAAAAAAAGTCAGCTTTGCCCTCTTGTAGCGGTTCAGTGTGTTAATCTCCTTCTGATTCAAGCAGCTTTGCACTTTGTTTTTGGAAAAAAACACCACTTCTATAAAAACACACAAGAAACAAACTCAAGTTTCAATGTAGTCACGAGCTAGCTACAGGACTCTGTTGCACACAAACTCCTGTCATGGGGGACTCTTCTCTATCGGCCCCTTGCCTCATTGTCAGATGTCCTTCAGTCATGTAATGTGCAGGACCTGTATTAGCAGAAAACTGGTATGTTGGATGTCCAGCTATGCCAGTCTCTTGGCGGGGATTGGAGTAGACGGTCAAATTAACGTCCATAGCTCCATTCTGTCCAAAGTCCAAGGTATTAGCAGCCACTGGGCGATTCTGGTAGGCCTGATTGCCTTGATTACCAGTAGAGGAGGAAGATGTCGAGGAAGAAGTCGTTGAGGAAGACAGGGATGTCATGGAGTGGTGACTGTGGCCAACCTCCATAGAATCTTGGGTAGAGGAGCTATTCGTTGGAGAATTGTAGACCCTTGGCCTGGTCCGGTTACCCAAGGCTTGTTGTCCATGGTGGTGGTGATGGTGGTGGTGGTGGTGATGGTGATGGGAACTGTTTCCATGGTGATGATGCAATGCATTCTGTTGAGGGGCTACATGGAAGGTGGTTTCTTGAACAGGATGAGTTTCAACAGTGACCTGTGTAGGAGCTTCAGTGCCTGACCAACCAAGAGGAGCAGGAAATTGCTGACGCACCTGAAAAAACAAATTTTTTAAAGGATTTTTCAGGAGACTGTTTCCAAGCTTTAATCTTCCATCAAAAGCGATGACACCAGCAAACTAGCTCACATTAATCAAGGAGAAAGGGTTTTCGAAACTTTTAATGTGTTAAGACAGTTTCATAACACAAAATTCCAAATATATTCAAGGGCAAAAAAGTTTCATCATGAAAGCAGCAATTTTCAGAAAGTTATATCCTTAAATAGGTTCATCTGTTTCACTACCCACTGTCTTTCCTCGGGAGCACTGTTTATGCCAGGGGTCAGCAAACATTTACTGAAAAGAGCCAGATAGTAAGTATTCTGGGGAGGTCCAAAAGGAAGCCTTTACTTTCCCCCTCATGTCCTTCCTCTCTCCATCTTTCTTCTTTCAGTAAGACCAGTGTCTACCCAGTTGCTCAAAAATGCCTCTGTCCAACCCATGAGCAAGAACTAATGAATCTACCTGGGAAACAGATTCGAAATCTGGCCTCTTCTTTTTGTCCCCACCATCATCTCTTGCCTAGGCTAACACAACAGTCCGCTAAATGAACTCCCTGCTTTCATCCTTGCCCTTCTCCAAAGGGTAGCAGGAACAATCTTTTCATAACACAAATCCAATCACTTCCCTATTTAAAACCCTTTAATGATTCCTCACTACACTTAGAAAAACAAAACAATACCAAATGCACACAATGGTCTGCATCATCTGGCTGATGCCCACTTCTCCAACCTCCTTCTCCAGCCATCCTACCCATGGCTACCTGGGTTCCAACCAAAGAGGGCATTCCTCCCCTGGGTCAAAATCTCTCAAATGCCTCAGTGTGCTAGTAACACGCGGCTCCCTTCTGCCTAGAAATGTTCTTATTTCTTGGATTTTCTTACTGCTTACATGTCTCTTTTTCATGACTTCAGCTCCAGAGCCTTCCCTGACCACTCTGGCTGATGCTGCCTCAACCACTGTGGCAGAAGCTACTGGTTGTGTACAAGACTCTTCTTGTTTCTGAGCACATGGCTACACAACACTTCCCTGCAACCCTTGTACTTAGCGATGGCCATTTAACTAAGCTGTCAATGGAATGTGAATGAAAGCTTATATGTCACTGCTAGCCTGGCACACAAAATAATACCTTCCAAGTCCTTCTGCCTGCTGGACATAGTAGATAACTAGGCCCTAGGGCACGGTGGAACCACAAGATGGTAGGAGACCAGGACCTGGAAGATAGCCCAGTCACTAACCTGAACACCTATTCTGGACTGTTCCACAAAAAAATGAAAGAAACTTGGTACTTTTTAAGCTACCATATTTTGGGAGTCTATTATCAGAGTTTGGCCTACTCTAATTCATACATCCTATTCAACAAATAGTCATTCTCTACCAAATTATCCTTAACTTCTTTTTAAGAGCTAATGCTACTTGTCATTTCTATTCATGTTCATTTTATTTACCTGTTAACTATAAGCTCTAGGAAGGCAAAAGGCTCAGTCTCTATTACCAGTGGCTGGCACAAATTGTTAAGCGTTTATTCAACGAAGGTAGTCTGAGAACCAGACTTTTAAGAGATACTACTGAGAACAATCAGTAGAAAAGTTGGCAGTGACTTCTCAGAAAAGAAAGTACTAATGGTTTTTAAACTATGAAGTTATTCAAGTTACTGGATTAGAAAATCAAGTGGGGGGCAATGTTACAATAGTTATCAAAATTACAAATCACATTACCCCTTGGAACAGCCATTCTGCTTTCAGTAATTTATATCACAGATAAAATGTGTATGTGTGAATGAGCCATGTACAGCAGTGCCTCCTTATTCACAGGAGATACAGTCCAAGATCCCCACTGGATGCCTAAAACTGCAGATGACCAAACCCTCTATATACTATGATTTTTGATCTGATAACCTAGATGGCTATGAAGCAAAGTAACTTATATATCGTGCAGATAGTTGGGATGAGTCATGTCCAGGATGGGGCAGCATGAGATTTCATCATGCCACTCATAACAGAATTTAAAACTTACAAATTGTTTCTGAAATTTTCCACTTAGTATTTTTGGACCATGATTGACTGAATAACTGAAACTACAGATAAGAAGGGACACTACTGTACAGGGTTATTTATTAAACTACCATTTGTAACAGAAAAAAAGATTGGAAATGAACTACACGTCCATTAATAGGGGACTGGTGGCCAAGGTGGCTCATGTCTGTAATCCCAGCACTTTGGGAGGCCAAGGAAGGAGAATCAGTTCAGCCAGGAGTTCAAGACCAGCCTGGGAAACATAGCAAGACCTCATGGCAGGGTGTGATGGGACACACTGAAGGCCTAATTACTGAGGAGGCTGGTGGGGGCGGGGATTGCTTGAGCCCAGGTGCCCAAAGCTGCAGTGAGACGTAATCACAGCACTGCACTCCAGCCTGGGTGACAGAGCAAGACTCTAGCTCTAAAAACAAACAAACAAACAAACAAACAAACAACAGGTTAATGGTGAAGAGACTTATGGAATATCTAAACGGAACACTGTGCAAAAAAATAAAAGAATGAAAAACTCTCTATGTACTGATACAGAGAATGCTCCAAAATTTATGGCAAGACTAGAAAAACCAAGATGTTTGGAAACAGTATGCCTGGTATGGTACTATTTGTGAATAAAGGGTGGATGAAGAATATGTGTTTCTATTTGCTTATATATGCATAAAATATCTAAAAATATATACAAAAAACTAATAAACTAGTAACAATGGTTTAGAAATTGAGGGGCTAGAAGGCATGAAAGGAAAACCTTTCACTGAATTCTCTTTTTTATTTGCTTATTTTTAAAACCATGTGACTATATCAACCACTCAAAAACTAATTAAAAAGGATTTGAAGCAAAATCTTGACCTCTGTGAAATCCAGGTGGGAGGAACGTGGTATCTTATGCTACTCTTGGCACTCCTGTATGTGTTTGTGGTATGGAACAGATTTGGAAGAAAGGACAGACAGTCTAAAGATTCAGGGAAAGGCCCTGGGAATAGTGATACCTAAGACCTGAAGGATAAATAGTTACCAAAGCAAAAGAAGAAAGAAAAGGGTGTTCCAGGCTGAGAGCACAGGAAATGTGAGAAAAGTGACAGAGAATGTGGCATATTACAAAAACCAAAAAATAAATCAGTGTGACTAGAGTAAAGAGGAGAAAGAATGGCCTGGGTGGGAACCAGATCCTAGAAAGCACCGATGCCATGGTAAGAAGTCTACGTTTCATTTTAGCTATAAGGGCAAGTCAAAACTGGTTTAAAGTAGGGAAAACAGGCTGGGCACAGTGGCTCATACCTATAATCCCAGCACTTCAGGAGGCCAAGGTGGGTGGATCACCTGAGGTCAAGAGTTCAAGACCAGCCTGACCAACATGGCAAAACCCCATCTCTACTAAAAATGTAAAAATTAGCCGGGCATAGTGATGCATGCCTGTAAACCCAGCTACTCAGGAGGCTGAGGCAGGAGAATCACTTAAACCCAGGAGGTGGAGGTTACAGTGAGCCAAAACTGCGCCATTGCACTCCAACCTGCATGTCGGGGCAAGACTCCATCTCAAGGGAAAAAAAGGTGGGGGGGGGGGGAATAGCAACAACAGACTGTTCTAGTGAAAGCTCACTTGGCTGCAGGGAAAAGAATGGTGCTGGCAGGTGGATGGAATCAGACACTCGAGGTTAGAGGACTCTTTCTAGTAAGACAAGTCATAACAATGAGGTAAAGTGAAAGGCAGCAAATAAAAACGTATTAAGATGTGGTGAATCCAGATAATTTACTGTCTGATTCAGTGTGGGGAAAGACGGAGAGAGGAGTGCCCCAGATTTATGACTTAAGCAAATGGGTAAATTTAGGGCCAATTTTACAAAGAATGGTAAAAGTAGAAGAGTTGAGAAGGAAGTGAAAATGACATCAGCTTATGTGCAATTTTACCACTGCACATTGTTGAGACTTTCAAGGTGACATTTATAGTAAACAATGAGAAAGGCCCTAGGGTTCAGAAGTGAAGTCTAAGTCAGAAGTTGCAACTGAGGAACAACTGGCATAAAGATGGTGACTGCAGGCCCTGGCAGGTGTGGCTGAAATCACCCAGGAAACATTAAAGGGAGCAGGACAGGAACACAGGTCACACCTCGAGGAACAACCAGGTTTCAGAGGTGAGTAGAAGAAAAAACCCAGAGACAGGGGAACATCCTGCCAAGGAAACCAGCAGTGAGCATTTCAAAGAGTAGGGAAAAGTCAACATTGCCAAATGAAGTTGTAGAATGCAGAAAGACAGCATTAGGGTGTCCAGTGGGCTCATGAATAAAGGCCACCACTGACCCTGGCAGGGGTGCTGGAAGGCAGGAAGTAAGTAGAATAGGCAAGGAGGTCTTCAGAGTAGAGGCAAAGACACCACAGGTAGCAGAAGTGTAGGGAAAGAAAGACAGGGGACACACAAAGGTGCTGCTTAAGATGGAAACGGCCTGAGAATGAGGAAATGCCGATTAACAGAAAGAGCCAAAAGAGGGAAGGCTGAAGACACAGGAACCGAGGAAGACCAAAGGGCAAAGGCCCCATGAAAGCAGGAGAGAGGCGATCAGGGCACTGAGTGCGCTTGGCCTTAGGCAAAAACAAACACATTGCTTCTAACAAAAAAAGGGGTAGAGGAGAAGTGGACAGTGCCATGTAGGCAGGATCATGTATTCAATGCTACAAAGTAAAAGGAATTCATGTCTGAAGACTCTTCCTTACAAAGCAAAGAGTGGGTGACAACAGAGAAGGGGGGGCAAAGTTTCTAAGAGTAGAAAAGTTTGAAACAATTATTAGAATAGGAGACGAAGGGACAACTTGGGAACTGCCCAGCAGAGGTTGGTGAATATGAATAGTGCTGACAAACGGCTACATGTGGGACCTCCTCCAGCACCATTCAGCTGCCCGAGTCACAAGAACGGAGTGCTCTTAATTAACCACAGTTTTACTCATCCACAAAATACCACACTGGCCTCTCACCATCCAGCAAAACTCAGCATGAACCAACTTACAACTTTATTAGGTTATGTAAATATTTTTGCCATCACCATGCGCTTCCTCAAATTTTGAAAAAGTACTTACCTGGATCCTCTTCAACAGGTTTAAAAACAAAAAAACAAAAAAATAAAAACACAAAAAACAAGAAAGAGAGGCTAATATCAAACCAGAAACGGATTCAGAATCCAGGACTACAAGTGCTAAAAAAATCATGGGAGGAAGCAGAGTCGAGTCATGAAGATCATGACCCAAGAAAATTTACTCAACCCACGAAGTCTCAGCTTCCACTGTAAAATGGGAATCAAAAAAGCATGAGGCTCAAAATGCTGCTTCGGTAAATGAGATAAAGGAAAAAACTGTTTGAAACAACAACTGCTATGCCCCCAGTGAGTGTTAGCCACTTCTAGACAAAGAGAAAGAGAACTACAGGACAATGTGCTTCTCTATGATAAATACTGACATTTCCTTAGACATGAGAACGTCATGAACCTTTAGGGTAAATGAAACGGTCATTCTAAAGGCACCTGGCATCCAGTGCTGCTCCACCTGAGCACGGCAGGTGACACAAGCAAATGAACCATGTGCGAGCTCACCTGGGGACTGTGTGTCTCACAGTCCATGGCCTGCACAGCAGCTGTGAAGTGCCCGCCGCTGTGCCGATGCTGGTGCGTCGGATCTGACCGGGCTCTCCCACTGTTGCTTGTCCCCGATGAGCCACCTGAAACATCACAACACAAAATAATACAACTGTGAGTTTAAAATTCATTTTGTTCAAATGTATACTCCAAAGCTATACCGTTAAAACTGAAAGTATTCAAAACACACACAAAATCTCCAATATTAACTTGAAAGTGTATCATGAAGTCTTCATATTCTCTGACTAAAAAACCAGGTTCTCTCTCATCCACCACTGAACTAAAATACAATGAAGTCTGGTTAAGGTAGGGGAAAACTAAAGCAATGTGGACAAAAATTCCATTTAAGAAGTAATTTAAAATGCTGGTTAATAAATAGATTTCCTTTCGGTATCAAATTCCACCAGGGAGGCCGTCTTGGAGGCCGGGGCACCTCAGGGAAGGACGCCGGCATCAGCACCGTTGTGGGGTACGGGGATGGGAAAAAACAAATAAATAAAAAATAAAAAAAATAAATAGATTTCCAACTGCCAACCAGAATTTATTACATGCTTAACTGATACTGGAGCTTTGGGGGAGATGAATTTACAATTAACTATAAAAGAACAGATTTAAGTAAAGTAACTGTTCCCTACCCTATTAAAAAATTTAATAAACACTTTTAAATAATCCCACTTTATAAAGAAAACACATCCCAAGCCTAATCAAACCGCAGTCTCACAGACCTGAGCTTGACGATGTGCTGGAGGTGGTGCCCGAAGACTGGGACTGCTCCATGGCGGGACTTGTAGACACACTATTACTTGTATTTGTACCTTCATCAGCTGTTTTCTTGAAGAAACTGTGCTGCAGGGCATAATAAGGTTGAATTCGTGTTTTGGGGTCATAATCAAGCATCCTTAAAATGAGGTCTTTGAACTTCAAGTAGTCAGCGACCGTATGACCTGACTCCCCAGCACGCCGCCCACCAGGTCCTCCTGTTTCTACTCCAAGAATATTATGAAGTTTACGGGATCCTGGTGGTTTGTACTCCTGTAAGAGAGAAGATAAAAGGCTTTCTCTAAATTTGGTGGAATATATAAACACTTACAAAATCTAACTTCAAATATGTTTAAATATATTATATGTTGAGGCCTTTATTAACAAGGACCCATCATAGTTAAATCCTCTGCCTTTTCACACATTACTATACCAAATGCACAGTTAGTTACAGTTCAATGTAATTCTGAGACCAAAAATGGTAAGATAAAGATCATCTAGCCCAGGGGTCAGTAAACTATGGCCTGATACAGAGCCCGGTTTTGCACAGTTCTAGCTACAAATGGTTTTTCTGTTTTCAAAGGTTGTAAAAACAAGCAAGCAAGTAAGTAAGTAAACAAAAACAAAAAATATGCAACAGAGACCTATAAGGAAGAAAGCATTTTCTCTCGTCCTTTATAGAGAGCAAGCATACCCCTGCCCAGCCCCGGCTGGAAGCCTCTTTCCTGCCTAACTGTGTATCCTCAGCACCTGCTACACTTCCTTTAGCAACAGTGGTCCAAGAAAGAAAGCTATGGCAATCACACCAAGGATGTTCTACACAAAAAGGCACTGGTCTAACTCTACCTACTTATACTAGATAAAAAGAAAATTATGTATGCTTCCCTTCAGAAAACTCTATGTAATAATAACATGTGCTGAGATTTCCCGAAAACTCATTTTTTGATATGTAATAGTATAATCCTTAAAACCTCTATAAATATTGAATTTATTAAGAATAGCACCACCAGACTTTGGCTTCTAGTTAAAATGCAAAAATACGTGAGATGGCTGTTTTCTCTTAGAAGCAAAAACAAGCCAGGTAAGTCATAAAATCACTGTCTTTTAAAGACCAATCAGAGAGCTGTCCCAGGATCCAGAGTTGGAACAAGAATCCCTGGAATTCTACAAAATGAAAAGCCTCTCCAGGAAGAGACCTACAGTGGGAGAAGGAGCAGGCATGCCACAGATGAGCGAGAAGACTCCAGCCCAAGTCTGAACCAACTTCTGACGGCCACGTGTGGACAGACAGAAGGATGGGGGAATGCAGCAGGGGGAAGGTGATCTCCCAGGCACAGACAGTTAGGACTGGGGCTGCTGGCTGGGCAGTAATGTATAGAGACCTTTAGATTTTCCCTGGTTCTGAAGATACAAACACTGCTGAAGGCAATGTCCTCATTCCAGCTCAAAACATATGAAGACAGCAGTGAATAGAATCTAAGTAAAACAAGCAAAGCCCAGAGTCAGTGAAGCTACGAAAGAGATCAACTCAGCCCGACAGGAGGGGCCTGACAAGAGTAACAGGCCTCTTTCTGGGGGAAAATATGGTCCACTTCCATCTTTAACTGTTCTTAAGCACAGGAAGTTTAGCACACATTTAAAAATTACATTTTTTACAAAATGATGTCCAAAATCACATGAAAAGGAAAACAAAAAGCCAGTAGAAAATACACACACATAAATGGTGCAGATGTTGAAAGCAGCAGACTAGCATTTTAAAATAATTATGATACTTTTTACAAATTATGATAATTAAACAATTTAGTTCAAAAGGTGGACAACATATGTAGAATTTCAAAAGAGAAAAACCGTATTAAAAAAAAAATAGAAATGCTAGAACTAAAAAATATAGGGTGGGCTCATGTCTATACACTCAGGTTAAGGTGGGAGGACTGCTTGAGCTCAGGAGTTCAAGACCAGCCTAGGCAACATAGCCAGACCCCGTCTCTACAAAAACTTTTAATAGCTAGGTATCGTAGTGGCACACTCTTGTAGTCCCAGCTACTTGGGAGGCTGAGGTGGAAGAACTGCTTGAGCCCAGGAAGTCAAGGCTACAATGAGCTATGATCACACCATTATACTTGAGCCTGGGCGACAGAGTGAGATCCTGTTTCAAAAACAACGGTAACATCCCAAGAATCCATTTAATGGATTCAACAGCAGACTGCACTCAGCACGAAGCAACCACAACAACAATAACAACAACAAAATCAGTCAACCAGAAGATAGAAAAAGAAATTATCCAATTAAAAATACAAACAGAAAACAGAATGAATAAACCAGACAGAGACCTCTGGGATAATATTGAACACTATAACATACACATCACTAGAGAACTAGAAGAAAGATGAAAGCAGAACAAATATTTGGAAAGACTATGCCTGAGGACTTTCAAAAACTGATGAAAGAAATCAACCCACAGATCCAAGAAACTCAGTGAACTCCCAGGAGAATACATACAAAGAAAATCATACACAGGTAAAAATAGTCAAACTGCTGGAGATCAAACAAAGAGAAAATATTAAAATCAGCCAGAGGGCAAGGGAAAAAACAGTATATGCAGGGAAACAATGCTAAAAATAACCAGACTTCTCTTCAAAAACAGTGTAATCCAGAAAAAAAAGTCAATACATCTTTAAGCAATGTCATAACATCTTTTTTTTTTGCTGAAAGAAAAAAGTTAATCTGTAATTCCATATTCACTGGAAATATCTTCCAAAAAATAAAGGTAAACAAATATTTTCAGCTCAAAACCTACTGAGAGAATTCATCAGGATAACTTATTTATTATAAAATAAAAGTTAAATAAGGTCTTAAGGCTGAAGAAATGGAAGCCAGAAACTGCAAAAAGAAAGAACACCAGAAAAGGGCAAATATAAGCATAAATATAAAAGTTCTATTATCCTTATTTTATATGTGCTTTAAAATTTCTTTCAACATCTATTTTTTATTTAAACAGCCATTAATCTGTGAGGTTATAACATGCAAAAGTAATATGACGACAAATGCACAAGAAGTAGAAGGGGGTTATATAGAATCACATGGTTATCACGCTGTTTAACAAGCAATATATTATTATTTGAAGGTAAACTATGTTAAAGGTGTATATTATAAAAGGAACACAAACATGACACAGAGAAGTAAGCAAAAAAATCAGTACAGGAGATGAAATAAAATGCCAAAATGTATTCAATAAACCTCCCTCCAAAAAGACAGGAAAGAAGAAATAGGAAACAAAGAACAGGAAAGACAGAATACAAATAAGACAATAGTATAAAACCCAAAACTCTGAATAATAGGCTAAATACTAACAGAATAGATTAAGAAACGACCTGACCATATGTTGCACACAACATAAAAATCATCTGGCTGGGTGTAGTGGCTCACTCCTGTAATTCCAGCACTTTGGGAGGCTGAGGCAAACGGATGACAAGGTTAGGAGTTCAAGACCAGCCTAACCAATACGGTGAAAGCCCGTTTCTACTAAAAATACAAAAGTTAGTTGGGTGTGGTGGCATGTGCCTGTAATCCCAGCTAGTCAGGAGGCTGAGGCAAGAGAACCACTTGAACCGGAGGCAGAGATCATAGGGAGCTGAGATTGTGCCACTGGACTCCAGCCTGCGTGACAGAACGAGACTGTTTCAAAAAAAAATTATTTACATATAAAGGTATGCACGGGTTTAAAAAGTGAGTGAGAGAGTGAGAGACAGAGAGAGAGCGAGAGAGAGCGAGCACGTGTGTGAGAGTGTGTGTGTGTGTGTGTGTGTGTGTACATATGTTGGATATTTTTCTTCCAATGTATGTGTGTATCTTTTGTATCTACACACACACATACACACACACACACACACACACACACACCATGAAAATATCAAGAACACTAGTAACACTACAGTAATATCACACAAAGCAGGCTTAAAGATAAACATTACTGGAGATAAAGAGGGACATTTCACGATGATAAAAGGGTCAATTTATTAAGAAGTCATGACAACGCTAAACATGCACACACTTATTAACGAAGCTTCGAAAAACAAAAAGCAATGTTATAAAGGGAGTCTAAGACAAATCAATGAAGACTCCTCTCTCAGTTACTGACAGAATATACAGACACACACACAAAGATACAAAAGATATAAAGAAAATATCAAACAATTTATAGTTGGAGACCACTACACCAAACACAAAATACAATTCTTATCAAGTGCACATAAAACATTCACCAAGACACATCAGATGCTAAGCCATAAAACAAGTCTCAATTTTAAAGGACTGAAATCACATTCTGTGACCAAACTGCTACTAAACTAGAAATCAGTAAGATACCTAGAAAATCCTCAAATATTTTGAAATTATGTAACAAAATTCTAAATAATGACAGGTTAAAGAAGAAATCACAAGTTAAAAACATTTCAGAATGACTGTTAAAACATACAAAAAGTGCTCCAGTGCGGTGGCTCAAGCCTGTAGTACCAGCACTTTGGGAGGCTGAGGCGGGTGGATCAAAAGGTCAAGCGATCAAGACCATCCTGGCCAACATGGTGAAACCCTGTCTCTACTAAAAATACAAAAATTAGCTGGACATGGTGGTGTGCACCTGCAGTCCCAGCTACTCGGGAGGCTGAGGCAGGAGAATCACTTGAACCCAGGAGATGGAGGTTGCAGTGAGCTGAGATCACACCACTGCACTCCAGCCTGGTGACAGAATGAGACTGACTCTGTCTCTAAAAAAAATGGCTAGCTAGCTAGCTAGCTGCAGGATGCAGCTAAAGCAGTGCTTAGAGGAAAATTTATACCACTAAATTCTATAGTAGCAAAGAGGCTTAAAAATCAATGATCTAAGTTTCCACCTTTAAAAGAAGCTAGAAAAGGAGAAAATTCAACCCAAGTAAATGGACATAGTGAAGCGTAAAAAAACAGAATAGAAACTAGAACAAGAAAAGAAAAAAAGGAAAGAAATCAACAAAGTCAAAATCTGGTTGTTTGAAAAGATTAATAAACTTATCAACCCTGAGCAAGACTAGTTGGGGAAAAAACAAAGTATAAATGACCAGTATCAGGAATAAAAGAGAGCCTATTACTACAGATTTTCTAGATATTAAAAATATAGTAAAATATTTTTGATAATTTTATGCCAACAAATTCAACAATTTAGGTGAGAAAGAAAAGTTTCTGGAAAGACACAGCTTACCAAAACTAACTTGAAAATCTAGATACCCCTATTTTTATCAAAAAACATAAATTACAATTAAATAACCTTCTAACAAGAAATGCCCTAGGTTCTGATGGTTTCATCACTGAACTCCACTAAACATTACAAAAGAAGTAATGCTAACCAATCATATACCTTTTTTTTTTTTTAAAGAAAAATCAAGAAAGAATATTTCCTAATAGTTTCACAAGTCCAGCATAATCCTAAAATCAAATCCTAATGATGGTATTATTAATAATATTTTAGACAAATATCCACCAATGATATAGAAACAAAATTCCTTACCAAGAGATCAGCAAATTGAACTGAGCAATATATATAAGGGACTTGATAGGGCTGGGAGGCTTAACATTCAAAAAATTAATGTATTTTACCACAAAATTGGGAGAAAAATCATACGATGATCCCTATAGATGCAGAAAAACTGGAACCATATTCAAAACCCATTCATGGTATTAAAAAAGCAAAAAAGGCATACAACTGAAAATATAAAACTGTCTTTATTCACGGAGTGTAAGATTGCTTAAGTAGAAAGCCCTATCAAATTTCAACAACAAAAACACAGTCATCCTTCAGTATACACAGGGATTGGTTCCAGGACACTGCCCCTCCCCCAAATATACTAAAATCCACATATACTCAAGCTCCACAGGAGGCCGTGCAGAATCCACATACGTGACAAGTTGGCCCTCATATACAGGTTTCAAATCCAGGGAATACTGTATTTTTGATTACAGAGGGTTGGCTGCATTTGTCGAAAAAAATTTGCACACAAGTGAACATGGGCAGTTCAAATCTTTACTGTTCGAAGGTCAACTGTTAGAACAGGTAAATTTAGCAAGGTCTTAGGATACAAAAATCAGTTGTATTTCTATATACCAGAAATGAAAAATTAGGAAATTATACATTTTAAATGCCACTTAACTTCTAAAAAATTAAAAACTTAGGAATAAAGTGAGCAAGATATGTGAGACTTCTGCATTAAAAACTGTAAAACACTGCTGAGAGATTTTAAGTCCTAAATAAATGGAGAGATAACCCATCTTTATAGAGTGGAAGACTTAATATTGTTAAGATGTCCATTTTCCTAAATGAAACCCCAATTACAACCCAAATCAAAATGTTAGCACTATTTTTTGGTAGAAATTTACAAGTTGATTCTAAAATTCACATATGAATAGAAAGGACCTAGAACAGAAAATATATCAATAGGAAAAAGCAATTGCTTTCAGTAAATACTGTTGCAACTACTAGGTAAGCAAAGGGAAGAAAATGAACTTCAACCCTTTCACCCTGTTCCATACTCAAAAATTAATTCAAGACAGACCATGGAATCCTAACTGTAAAAGGCAGAATAAAATTTTAAAAACTTTCAGAAGAAAACAAGAGTATCTTCACAAACTTGAAGATGGCAAAGATTTTTTAGGATAGGAAAGAGCACCCCAAAAAAAAAAAAAGTTGACAAATACAACTTCATCAATATTAAAACTCCCTATTCATCAAAAGATAACATATTAAGAGAGAAACAGGCAAGCCACAGTCTAGGAAAATACACTGACATATATGTGACAAAAAATTAATGACAAAGGACTACTAGATCATTAAACAACTCAGAGAAGATATATGAAAGGCTAATAAGCATATGAAAAGGTGGTCTGCATCACTGCACTGCCTGAAGAAATGCAAATCAAATCACGATGTATCAACTACAGAATGGCTAAAACCCAACAGACAAGCCATATCAAATGGTGAGGATGTCATGCAGCTGAAACCCTCGTGCATCATGAGAATATAAAATGATAAAACAACTTTGGATAACTGGCGGTTTTTCTTGTGAAGGTAAACATATACCCTGTAACCTGGCAATTCTACTCTTAAGACTATGCTGTCAGAGTAGCCTTATTCATAATAGTCCCAAATTGGGAACAAACCAAATGACCACTTACAAGTGAATATAAATTATGATATGTTCATTCAATGAAATATCTTGAAGCAATAAAATCAATTCCTGAGACATACAACAATACTGATGAATTTCCAAAAACAATGTATTTGTTGAATGAAGAAAAACCAAGACTAAACAATAAATACTATAAGGCTCCATTTATACAAAGTTTACAAAAAGGCAAAGCTAATCTTTGCTATGACTGAAATCAGAAAGCAGTGGGATAACAGAAAAGGGTCGCAAGAGGATTTGAGATAGAAATCTTTCATACTGGTTTAGACAGGAGGAACAATGTTGTATATAAAGGTGAAAACAAGCTCAACACTAAAAATGTGCATCTTACAATATACAAATTATACTTCAAAAAATAGCATCATTTATTGTCTTACTTCTTCATTCTCCACCTCTACCAAGAAAATAATACATAGTAAGTATTGAACTAATTACTGGAAAACCCTAATATAGAACTTTTGAAATATAAAATGAGAAATTAAAAGTAAAAATATCATTAAATCACAAAGACAGCCAATGAAAGTATATGCACCTCTATTTATATCTCTGGTTAAAATTCCCAGTGTATCCTTTGTAATGTAATTATTTGATTTTGTTACAGAATTTCTCTCTTAAAAGCAAAATACACCAGGCACAGTGGCTCATGCCTGTAATCCCAGCACTTTGGGAGGCGTGCGGATCATGAGGTCAAGAGATTGAGACCAACATGGTAAAATCCCATCTCTCCTAAAAAAAAACATAGATACAAAAATTAGCTGGGCGTGGTGGTGCGCGCCAGTAATCCGAACTACTCGGGAGGCTGAGACAGGAGAATCGCTTGAACCCAGGAGGTGGAGGTTGCAATGAACCGAGACCGCACCATTGCACTCCAGCCTGGACGACAGAGCAAGACTCTATCTCAAAAATAAATAAATAAATAAATATTTCCTATTTTTAAAAGTTAAGTTACTTAAGTCAATAGCTCAGTGTGACTAAAAGAATCTCATAAAAATCTAGTGTCAATTCACATGTATTAAATGTACATTAAGATACCCACTTCCAATTTTAAAAGGGAAAAGAGAATCTACTCATTTCTGAAATGCCCCCACTCCAAATAACTAAAAACAATAATACCTATAGATCAATTTGAAAGAAATAATAGGTCACTGTGGTTTTATGAGGCAAGAGATTTAGGAAATGGAAATGGGATGTTTTACTGAGGAAATAAAATAGCAGAAGCAAAATATAAATAAATAAATCTGAAATGGAGAGAGCAGCAGCCTGTATCACAGAGAGAGACAGCATAAAAGAGATTTAATTTCCTCTCCATGCTAATTCAAACTGGTAGGAACTCCTCTGAATGCTGGTGGAGCTAGTAAGGATTCCCAGGCTAAGTTTTGGTTACACAGAAAACGGGCCAGGATTAATGAGCTATGTGGATAAAGGAAAAACAAGGGCCCAGGAGGTCTCAATGGCATTTTCCGTCCTTTCCTTATGGGGAGTAGGCATAATTTAGCAGCTGGAAACTGCACTGCCTATAGCTTTAGAGAACATGGCAGAATGCAATAACTTACAAATCAGTTTTGAAAGATACAATTAGATGTGTGTTTTTAAATATTCTAAAGAAAATCATTTAATATTAAAAGTTATGACTCCATAGCTACGTGGAGGTGAATTAAGGCAATCAACCATCATCTTCAGTTCACTGAAAATGACACCTGGTGGCAGCACCACTAAAATGCAAGGGAAAAATAACTGAAGCAAAAATAAACTCTTAAATCTTTTAAATGCAGAACTACAATCACAAGGTGACTTAGATATGTGTACGTGCGGGGGGAGGTCATATTCAATCACATATTTATACATTATATTCATCATTCAATATTAGGATCAAACTAAATTACAAAACATGATTACAGATCTATGAAACAAAAGTAAAAATCAAGATGCAAAATTAGCATCATTTACTCTATTAAACTGACATAGTTTAGTTATCTTTAAACAAAGTCCTCAGCTAAAAGAAAGTTACTAAAACAAACCTAATGTTATAAAAACCTCACTTTTAAAGATTTTGGAGATGTGAAATTTCTGCTAAGTCACTGAGCAGGAATGTGACTCTATCAATGGATAGTTAGTATCCTTGGAAAAAAATCCCATACTACTTAAGCCAAAAATCATCTTCTCACATATTTTACCAAATGAACTTTAAAAAAAAATCATTTACTGCAACTGTGACTTCTGTTCACAGCTGAAGTAATTAACTGTGACATCACTACATGCCCAAGCTGTAAGTAGCAAAAGGTCAAACTTACGAATTCTACTGCTGAAACCAAACATGGTGATGTGATCAGCTGCCTCAAAAGGCAGGCATAGTTTTTAAAATGAACTCTGACCATTAATCAAACCCTGGTCCATACCTGATAGTTCAGGTCAAACTGTATTCAACTTCCGAACAAAGTATCTACCTAAGTTATCAATAAAATTGTTAACTGAAACACACTGATTTCAAGTAAAGCAAAATGAGCTATAAAAAGACAGGTATGGTAAAGAAACTTAATGAAGGTTCAAAACGTATATATCCTTATTTTACCCGTTTTCCATCTTTGGTCTTCTTTAAGTTCCAAGAGCCATCTGGCAACTTCTCAAAGAACTTTCTTGCTTTTGGTGCTTGGTCAAGAATATGAGCAGGTGGAATACCCAGAACTTCCACTATTTTATTCATCTGATCTACCTGTATTAAAAATAAAAACAATAAAACCTGTAATTTCTACTATACATCTACTCCTGCTCATCAAGTCACGCATCACTCATTCATTCATAAATAAATTGCACGTCGCCTATGTGTCAGGCACTCCTCCAGACATCCAGCTTACAGTAATGAACAAACAAGAAAGGCCCTACCTTCCTTGAGCCAAATACCCCACAGAAGGGAAGACAGTTAATTAACAAACACATTATGTCAGGTAGCCACAGATACAACGTTGAACAGTAAGGAAAGATGAGAGGAAGTTTTAAAGCTTCCGTTTCTGTAGAATTTTATTTTATAAAACTTTTTTCTTTACGTATTATTGAGATAGGTTCTCTGTTACTCAGGGTGGAGGGCAATGGTGCAGTCACAGCTTACTTCAGCCTCAACCTCCCAGGCTCAAGTGATACTCCCACCTTAGCCTCCAGAGTAGCTAGGAATACAGGCATGCACCATCACACCCAGCTATATATATATTTTTAAGATGGAGTCTTGCTCTATTGCCCAGGCTGAAGTGCAGTGGTGCAATCTCAGCTCACTGCAACCTCTGACTGCCAGGTACAAGTGATTCTCCTGCCTCAGCCTCCCGAATAGCTGGGACTACAGGCAGATTTTTTAGTCAAGACAGGGTTTCACCACCTTGGTCAGACTGGTCTTGAACTCTCGACCTCAAATGGTCCACCCACCTCGGCCTCCCAAAGAGCTGGAATTACTGCTATGAGTCACCACGCCCGGCTAATTTAAAAATCTTTTTGTGGAGATGGAGTTTTGTCATGTTGCCTATGCTGGTCTCAAACTCTGGGTCAAGCAATCCCCTCCCACTTCAACCTCCCAAAGTGCTGGGATTATAGGCGTTGAGTTACAGCACCCGGCCCAGTTTTCAGAGGATATTAAATACCCACTAAAAACAAAAAATCCCAGAGGCTTAATAGAGCATGGACCTAATAAGTATTTTTTTTTTAAAGTACAGATTCATTCACTCATACTGAGTGTGCCTATTACATGCTAGGAACCATGCTCAGTGGTAGAATACAATAAACAAAACATACAAAAACCCCTGCCAAAAAGTTGTTTATGTTATAGTGGGAAGAGAACAACAATAAATAATTTTTTTTTTTTTTTTTTTTTTTTTGAGACCGAGTCTGGCTCTGTCTCCCAGGCTGGAGTCCAGTGGCGCGATCTTGGCTCACTGCAATCTCCACCTCCTGGGTTCAAGCAATTCTCCTGCCTCAGCATCCCTAGTAACTGGGGCTACAGGCACACGACACCACCTTTGGCTAACTTTTGTATTTTTAGTAGAGATGGGGTTTCAGCTTGTTGGCCAAGCTGGTCTCAAACTCCTAACCTCAAGTGATCTGCCCGCCTTGGCCTCCCAACGTGCTGGGATTACAGGTGTGAGCCACCACAGCCGGCGGTATCAATAAATAATCAAATACATGATGTCAGATGCTGACTAAGAACTATGGGATGGGGATAAGGGGGACGCAACCATAAGCGGGGTATATAGTTTCACTGAGAAGGTGGCATCAGAGCAAACACTAACATCAGCAAGGGAAGGAACCAAGTGCTATCTCAGAAGACAGCATTTTAGGCACAGGAAATAAGAAATGCAAAGGGCCTAGTATGGGCCTATGGCATTTGCCAGGGACCACAGAGTGAGGGGAGAAGGAGAGACTAGGTGTTGGTGAGAGAATTGGCATCAGAGGGAGTAAGAACTTGTGAGCTACTCAAAGGACCTCGGCTTTTACAATGAGTAACATGGGAAACCATTGAGGTTTTTTAATATCATTTAAGCCCAAGAAAGAAACTAATTTACATAGTAGGATTCATACTAAAACAAAAACAAACTATGGCAGTTACTATCAAAGAGCAGCTCACCAGCTGAAGCTGAAATGAATTAAAAGGAGCTGGGAGCAGTGGCTCACGCCTGTAAACTCAGCACTTTGGGAGGCTGAAGCAGGTGGACCACTTGAGATCAGAAGTTCAAGACCAGCCTGGCCAATAAGGTGAAACACCATCTGTAGTAAAAATACAAAAATTAGCCGGGCATGGTGGTGCTTGCCTGTAATTCCAGCTACTCAGGAGGCTGAGGTACGAGAATTGTCTGAACCTGGGCAGCGGAGGTTGCAAGGAGCCAAGATCGAGCCACTGTACTTCAGCCTAGACAACAGAGCAAGACTCCGTCTCAAAAAAAAAAAAAAAAAAAAAAAAGAGTTAAAAGGTAAGGATGGAAGAGAAGTTTCTGACACCACACATTAATAGCTGCATCATCTGGCACAAGTCATTAATGCCTTTGGCCTTTCTCTTCTCATTTATAAATAAATAGACTGATCAAGATCTGCAATGGTCAATTTTTCTTTTGAAAACAAACAAAACCCCACAGGTGAATAGTTTATGAACAATGAAAGCCCAATTTATCTTACTGCAGAGAAGTGTGACTTGTCCCTGCCCACCCACTCACTGCCTCTGACCTTCAAAAATCTCCCAGAGCACAGACTGAAAACCTGCGGACTGTAGAACTGCACACAGTCTCTACAGCCCTACAATTCGATCATCTAGTTTACTCTAAATTATTCAGACTGAGTATCCATCAATCCAACTGATCATTACCTCTTCAACTCCAAATTATAATCTAAAAATTTAGAGTGATGTTTGTATCACTCTTCAGGATGGCCTTCATTTCTTTATTATCATCTTTAAGCTTTCTGTTATTGAGCTTAAAACCTGTAAAATTTGTGCCAAGATACTTAACACTTTCTAATTAACTGTTCTCCTTCATGAGCAGATTAAAATCCTACATTTCCTATCTCATAATTCTAAACTTAGTATTATATGACCACTGACAAATACGAAAAAATAGGTATATTCAAAACTGACCTCGAATTTCATCTCTGCCTAAAAACAACTTTTACACTGTCATTGATGAAAGACAAAAAGAAATTATGAAAACAGAATTCATAAAGCAATGCACCATTTACCTCATTGGCACCACTGAACAGAGGTTCTCCAGTGTGCATTTCAACCAAAATACACCCGAGGGACCACATGTCAATGGCAAGGTCATAAGGCATTCCCAGTAGCACCTCTGGAGACCGGTAAAAGCGACTCTGAATATACTGGTATATCTGAAATACATTTCAAAATAGTATTACTTTAATTGCTTAAAACTGTGGTCAGCACTGGATTTAAAACATTAATCTGGTATTAACAGAAAAGAATTGGCTAATTCCTGAATTAGGGTTCCACTGACTGATTTCAACATTAGACTATGAATATGGCTTAAAGAACTAAACATTTGGAGGGATTGGTTAATTTAACTGTGAAATGCATTAATATATAAAAATTCAAGCCCTTTTGTTTAGTCTAATCCTAACTGGTCATCATGATAGTTCTTAAAACAATTATGCCTCACCAGAAAAAAACACTATTGAAAGTAATTTATTTCCCTAATAATGATTCTTTCCTGCAATGGCTGGCACTTGGCTTACCACTAACTTAACAGCTAGACTGTACTTAAATTAACCTAAACAATGTATTTCTCACCGTTAAAAGTCAAGTAACTTCAATACAATGTAATTTAAAAATCAGACATTTGTACTCTGCCGTCTCACAGATAAATTTGAGACAATGCCACATAAAGATTCAATTAACAGCTGTCTCTGACCAATAGCTTCTTCTCTCTCCACCTCCATCCAAGACTTCTTAGAGAAAGACAATCCTGAAATGGACCATTTTCAATGAAGTAATGCAAGGACGTCTTCAGAGACCAATCTGTTTCACTTATTAAAAGGGAGAAAGAAATAAAATCCTCCTAACTAAATTTCCTAACTTAATACCCTAACCACGCAGCCAGAAAGCTCATGAAGTTTTCTGTGGCTCCCACCGAAACCTCCAGCCAAGTCATCAAGAACAATCTCAGGCCTACATAGGCAGGTAGCCAAATAAAGAACTGGGAAGAAGTACTACACTTCTGAGTTTTTTATAAGCCAATACCATTGCTTATTCCCTAGGCCCAAAGACTCACCACTCTTGAGACTTGTATTTCACAGCTTACGCCGAGAACTCTGTCACATCCCTATCTAACCTGTTTAAAGCAGTTGCTTTCCCCAAAACACACTTGCCTACCACCTTCTGATTCTAATCCAATAGATCCACAGGCAGGACCACTGCATGCCTATTTTAGATATAACTTCCCATGTGATTCCAGTGAATTTGAGTAGTTGAAAATTTATTATAGGGATAACTGGCTCATTTTGACTAGACAGAAATAATAATGTTTAATATTAGGACAAAATATATAATTTGGCTTAAATAGGGGGGAAATGTTCCAACTCTAAAATCTATTCAAATTACTCTCAAGATGGGCATGTATTTTTCATTCACAATATACTCTATCCCATATTAACTACAAGCATCTCTTCATTTTTTGAAGGCATCTAAAACTGCAAACTTTGCTTCCTACTCCAATTTTTAAAAATCACTTGAACACCTAATAGTATCATCACCATAACAGAAGCTGCAGAAAATAACAAAAAGACAGTCCTACTAATTGGCTGTAAATCTTTATGATTAATCTGTCATAGTTAAAACTTGGACAAAAGTAGGACAGTACAGAAAATTTCAATAATTTGGAAAAATAAGAAACAGAAAAGTCACTACAAAAAATTAACATCTGTATGTTAGTTGGGTTTTTCTTTAAAACAAAAGAAATATAGTTTCAACACTTTCAAGCAAAAGGAATAGTGTTAAAAATCAGTAAAATAGGCCGGGCGCGGTGGCTCAAGCCTGTAATCCCAGCACTTTGGGAGGCCAAGTCGGGTGGATCACGAGGTCAAGAGATCGAGACCATCCTGGTCAACATGGTGAAACCCCGTCTCTACTAAAAATACAAAAAATTAGCTGGGCATGGTGGTGCATGCCTATAATCCCAGCTACTCAGGAGGCTGAGGCAGGAGAATTGCCTGAACCCGGGAGGCGGAGGTTGCGGTGAGCTGAGATTGCGCCACTGCACTCCAGCCTGGGTAACAAGAGCGAAACTCTGTCTCCAAAAAAAAAAAAAAATCAGTAAAATATTATCAAATGATGGTAGCAATTCCTTTAAAGAGGAGACACCTGTAGCTTCTATTTTATATATAAAACAATGCTGTTAGAGTAGTTTTCATAATGTTAAGAATGATAGGAAAAACTGCTTTCCTAAATCAGCTAAACTTATTATCACTACGAACACATCTGTTTTTAGCAGTCTAAAAAAAAAATCATTTTGGATATGTGTTAGAATTTATGTAAATTTTTATTAGTAAAGAAAATATGAGAAATTTATTCATCAAAACAAGTAAGTTGTATCAACTGAATTTTCTGTGCTTTAGTACCATGACTAATCAAAATTACCTGCATTTTTTTGAACCATCAGTTTTTGAGGAAAAAGATTTATCTTGATAAATCTTCAGAGAAATATTTTACAGCAAGGATTCAATGTTCCAGTACTGAAAAGTCCCAAAACTTATACTAAAACCTTTACTTGGGACAGTTACAAATCCCCTAATATTTAATCATTCCATCTCCTATTCTCTTCTCTTTATTTTTCAGCATAATTTTAAATATACCTATTTAAAAAAAATCAATGTCTTTTGAGTCAAAGTATTGCTATTTGCATTTTAAAAGGTATTTCCCCCAAAACAGATATCAACATAAAGTAATTAACTGCTACATTTTAAAGATAAATAACCATCCTGTAATTGTCCCTAAATGGTATACACCTTATTAACATTTCAAATATCTGTTAGGTTGGAGCGAAAGTAATTTCGGTTTTTCCATTAAAAAAGGAATGCCATTAAAGGTAATGGCACAAACCACAATTACTTTTGCACCAACCTAATACTTACACTGTTCTACTTACTTCTATTTAATTCACAAGTTCTGAAACAATACTTACCCTCTGCCCCAATTGACAAGAACTGCCAAAGTCAACGATCTTAATTGCACTGCGTTTGGGGTTACAAAGAAGGATATTTTCAGGTTTTAGGTCACAGTGAATGATACTAAGTTCTGGAGTCGCAAGGAAAAGCAGTGCAGTGCACATCTGTTGCGCAAACTTTCGTGTCAGGTTCAAAGAGACCCCTCGGAAATTGGTGTTTCTCAACAAATCATAGAGGTTGTAGGACAGCATTTCAAAAACTAAACAGAGATGGTTTCGAAACATAAAGTGGCGTTTCAAATGCACTGAAAGAGAAAAGAGTTTCATTTTAAATTATACATACCAATAAAATGAGAGTAACATACACATGCACTCTCAAATGACCTATAACATTATTACAACGTGAAATGCAGAGTGAAAAGTTAAAGTCTGGAGATCAGCATTTTGCAGTAATAGCAGTTTTGAATCAGTTAAGAATATCTAAGTTGCTATTCTGCTGAATTAAACAGATATAGTGTCTGTCAATAAGTGATACAAGGTAAGCAGTACTACCAAAATGCCTTGTTTCTTTAAAAAAGTCAGATCTGAAAACACAAGTAGCAAATGAACAAACAGTAGTAAGAATATTTCAGCAATTTTATCTTCATTTATAAAAGAAAGTACTTTTTCCTTCCTGAGAGCCCTACCTCACAGCTTCTTATGTCTAAGCTCCATCTATTCAGATCTCTGATTTGTGACAATGCTGTACTTGGCAGCCCTCTGTGTAGGCTTTGAAATTTATCTGTGCTGCAGAACTTCAGATTTCACTAGTAATTTTCTGTCACGATTTTTGATGATAGCTTTTTTGTCACCCTTTAGGTAAATACAACAAATGTCTGAAAATCATGCTTTAGTAAAAGCATTGGAGTACTTAACTGTGTTCATCAAATTGGTAAATGAGAACTGTTGTGTGAGACTGAAGGTTTGAAAAACTTCAAAATAAATCTCAACTACAAGAAGAGATGATGAGGAGGCTTGTGAGTGGTTTAAACAGCATAGAATATATAGATCACTATCACTGCTGACCTCTAAAAAGGCTGAATACTCACTAAATTGCTTCAAACATTGTGCTTTAAGTATTAACACTGACTTCACATCAGATGAGGTTATTCGATAAAATGCTGGCCCTGACTGTTAATAGTCTTACGTATACCAAACTGAGCACCTGTAACACAACTTCAAAGACATAAACACCCATCTTGTCAAGGTTATTTTCATTTTGTCTTTTAGTATTACAAAATGAGAGGTTTCGCTACAGATCTATCTGGAATAAACTGATAGTAAATCAATGTCTGATCACTAACTGTGGATACACTGTGTTTTCCTGGTAGTACTCCTGGGCTTTCTGTCTCAAAGCAGTGGACATCAGTACCATTTTTAGATCTTTCATGATATAGGTGATCTCAAGTTAGAACTAATTAACACAATAATTACATGGCCATATATGTATGTATGTGTGTGTGTGTGTGTATATATATATATATATATATATATATATATCTTTAAATGTTATATAAGATATCTGCTCTTAATCACCTCAGTTCATAGGTTTAAAACTAAAAACACAGCTCCATGATACTTCACAATCATGGTCCATGCATGGCTTTTACTCTCCTGGTTAAGCAGTAGCCACAAAGGGAATGCAAAAGTAACTGCTGTCAGAATTCTAAGGTGATTACAAAAATTCCTTTAAGAAGCTCTGTGATGAGAATGTTCTTCCAATGAAAGATCTACTCAGTTTCACTTGACCTCACATTTCTTTTATTCATTTACTCAGTATCTACAATGTGCTGAGCACTAAAGACATTGTCAAAGAAAGCTCGAACAAGTGTATTTGTTCAGTCTTTTTAACTGAATTTTGGGGAGAATGGAGGGCTGGCAACTTTGTTGTAGACTTAAACTGAATTTTCTTTTAACTAGACCATGGCAGGTACTAAATAATCCAGATAAGAAATTTGGCTACACAGTAAAGTAGTAGATGTTTTTTAAAGTTCAAAAACAAGACAATAAAACTCATCAGAATAAATTACACTCATCAATCACTTTAAAATTAATTTACATTATAAAAATAAATATGACTTTCAGATAACGTAAGTTTAAAGCATCTATTCAACTGACATGAACTTATCTAAAGTTCTTTTGTTTTCCAAACAGAATCTGTTTCTTGAGACACTATGCATTCAGCATCTTCTAAAATAAGAACTTCAAAGCTCATCCAAAGAGTATCTGTAATGACTAATGCAATTAATAAAATGATCATTAATGTCACTTTATTAAAAACAAAATACTAGCATTATACAGAACTGAGTAGCTAACATTTTTTGAGTGCTTAACTATATGCCAGCTATGTCTTTTTTAAATAAAGCAGAATTAAAATGTTACAGTATGCTATCAGTATTTTTTCTGCTTCGTAAGTAAATAAGAGTGAGAAGGTAGGAGGCATGTTCAGAGATCACTGTGTAAGTCAAGCACCCTTAGGATGTCCTTGATGTGTTTCTAAAACCCTTGAATGGAAATGGGTCATTTCATGTAAGTTATAGCTAACAGTGAACAGCAAAGTTTCATTGAGTGTGATGAGAATGGTTTTAAGATAAAAATGTTATTATTATGAATTATATCAGTATCTGTAAAGAAACTAAGGAAGAAAAATAGTACAAATTTCATTTTATATTTTAACAAAGAGAAATGAGCAGTATTTCACAAACAAAATCTAATCTGAACAATCTGAAGCTTGCCCCTTTTAAACACCCATTATTTGTTTCTACCTTTTTGGGGGGACCAAATAACCAGATTTTCTTAAAAGAATCTGCTAAATAAAACTCAACCTTACGTTTGTCAAGTCAAGTCAGCATTTCTGAACACAAGTGACTATGGCTATGTGCTGATCTTAAGGTCTGTTATCTTCGACTGATGGCATCTTATATGAATACTTAACAATTTTTTCCTTGATGCTACATAAAATGGTGTCTTAACAATCACTGACATATTAGATTTGATTTAAAATAATATGAAAGAAGGTATATTAGAAGACGTTTTGTCCATGTATCAATTGGCCCTAGATTTCAGTATTTTCACAATTCTTCTGTTTCCTGTTTCTGTTTTCAGAAGGAAGACTATGTGAGAATGAAACAAATAGACTGGAGTTAGGCACTAGTAGTACAGCTTCTGTTCCTAGCTGCAGAACCCTATGACCCTAGATATGCTGCCTTTTATAAAAACCATGTGTAATTTAAGGATTCTACCATCCTCCTTATAGGCTGTTAGACTATTACAGATGATGAAAGAAAAGCACAAGGAATGTGGTGAAAATTCAATAAGCAGTGGCTATCTCTTTACTGTGGCCTAAGTCTAATAGCTTCTAATGCTACCAAGCTGATGAAGAGACTGGGGAAGAGCCTGAGATCTTGGTGCAGACGCCCCCAAAATGGTTCCACAACCACTAACAACATACTAGCTCACAACTAGTTTCTGAACTAGATTATAAATGGTTAAAGTTTCTGGAAAGATGACCCTTTGGATAAACATGCATCACTAAAGCAAACAAATAGCACCAGCAAGCTGCAAATTACACACACTATTCTCATTTGTTTCTACATGGTATGCTACCTGGAAGGCACATTTCCCAAGATTAGACTATTACCGCCAGATCAAGTCACTTGTATGAATCTTGCTGTCCAACAGCAAAGAAATAAATTTTTAATCAACCACTTTAAACAAAATATTTTGATAAAAAAGAACCATTAACTCAAAGTTTTGGTCTGGGTTGGGGCACATTGCGCTGTTTACCTATGTAGTATTTCATTTCGGTGTCATGTTTGTTCATGAGCTCAAGAAGTCGCACTTCTATCTGGGCTTGATTCAGAAAAGCCTTCTTGTTCTTTATTATTTTAATGGCAACCCATTCTTGCTCCACACGATCATATGCCTTTACAACCTAAAAGAGAGGAAACATAAATAATTCTCTACTTCATTATGGCAACAATTTCACAACAATTTATAATTCACCTTAATTATAACATTTACCTAATTCTCAATTACACATTTTTATAATTATCACTTTTCTGACCTTCCTAAGTAGGAGATACTGTATATTTCTATTCAATATAGCCATTTATTACACAGTAACTTTAAATCAATCTTTTAAATTGAATTTCTTTTTGCATTTGTACAGTATTTCTAAATATCCACAAAATAGATAATTTTCTTAATAAAATTATTTTCCTGTCAGAAATAAATTATGAATCTTGACAGCTGCTTAGTTTTATCTTTCTTACTAATTAACACTATATAACAACTCATCTAACTATTCTTTTAGTGAGAGAAACCTGAACCCTAAGAATATGTATGAAATACTTAAAAGTTTATTTCAGAAGGCTTTTGATAACTTTCTTTCAATTAGATTATCATACATAAAAACTTAAGTATATAAAAGAAAAAACAGTTTACACTAAAAAATAAACACAACTTACCAGTAAAGTTCTACAATGTCACAAACACCATAATTAGGGGATTATGATAGTTTAAAAATGAGAATCACTGCTAAGGAAACCACAGTGCTCCTGAGTACATATCACCATACACAGCCCTCACTTTAAATTTCACTCATCTAAAATGAGGTTCATACTATTATAAAATAGTTACATAAAAATCTTTTACATAAGTAAAAGAAAATGCTTTGGGAGGCCGAGGCAGGCGGATCATGAGGTCAAGAGATTGAGACCATCCTGGCCAATATGGTGAAACCCCATCTCTACTAAAAATACAAAAATTAGCTGGGGGTGGTGGCATGCGCCTGTAGTCCCAGCTACTCAAGAGGCTGAGGCAGGAGAATTGCTTGAATCCAGGAGGCAGAGGTTGCAGTGAGCCAAGACTGTGCCACTGCACTCCAGCTTGGCGTCTGGCAACAGAGTGAGACTCTGTCTCAAAAAAAAAAAAAGAAAATGATATCTCTTATTAACCAGCAATAACCATTACAACTAATTAAATAGAAGTTACATTTATAATACTGTAAGTCTGGGGATGGGGAAGGAACTCCAAATGATTCCAAGGAGCAGGATGAAACCACTAGATCAGGAAGAAGATGGAACGTATGTTCTCAGATCTACATCAGTCAAGGCTGAATCTACTGTGAGTGACAGATTCTGAATGGTTCAACTGAAATCAAAGTTGGAAAAGAAAATGCACTCATCTCTGGTTTCACCCAGTTCTAAAAGACATTATTTGTGGTCTTTTATCACAGAGACTACCCTTGAAAACACATGGCTAAGTGGTTCTAACATGCCTCTGTTTCACTGGATGTACTGACTGCACCAAGAACTACAGTTCAATGCCCAGATCCTGATGGTCTGCAGAACAAAGGACACTCAGGGGGCCCGAGCATCTACTGACGTGGCAAACAGTTAAGAGGCTAACTGCCAGTTTTTGACCATAAATTACAAATTCAATAAGGGGTTTTATTTATTTTTTTCTTTTCTTTTACAACAATGCCTAGAGAATTTAACTGGTCTGGAGCCCAGACATCAGAACTTTTTTTGGTAAGCTCCCCAAGAAATTTCAATACGCAATCAGGATTGGTAATTATTGGCTAAGGAAATGGAGAAATCCCTAACTAGACAATAACCTGACACAGCATGTGGGAAAGTCTGACCAAGTCAATATAGAACTGTCCTCCTGGTGAGGCACAGGACCTGAACCTCAACGTGGACACTGTACAATGCCTCAGCCCAAGAGAGGAAGTATCAGTCTGCCCTGGAAAAAAGGAATTCAATGTCAAACAGGCCTCTATCGTCACAGGGTTCCTGTGCTCACCTTTCTGTGGAATCTGAGTATGAGAAAATGAAGGTGAAGGAGAGAAGAAAAATGTAACTATGAGTGTAAACACTGAGTCATCAGGGGCAAATCAGCTTACAGAGCAGGCTGTATGGCCACAATCTGCATGGCAGATGTCAGGAAAGTTAGAAGTAACCCATTAGGGCCCAGGGCAGTGGCTCATGCCTGTAATCCCAGCACTTTGGGAGACTGAGGTAGGTGGATCACCTGAGGTCAGGAGTTTGAGGCCAGCCTGGTCAACATGGTGAAATTCCATCTCTACTAAAAATATAAAAATTAGCGAGGCCTGGTGACGGGCACGTGTAATCCCAGTTACTCAGGGGGCTGAGGCAGGAGAATCACTTGAACCCAGGAGGCAGAGGTTGCAGTGACCCAAGATAGTGCGATTGCACTCCAGCCTGAATGACAAAAGCAAAATTCTGCCTCAAAAAAAAAAGTGACCTATTAAGTGCAACTGCCCAAATGTTAGTGAAATTTTCATGGCGGAGGTGGCAATCTCTAGGTCTAGGGCAGTAGTCCACAACCTTTTGGGCATCAGGGACCAGTTTTGTGAAAAACAATTTTCTTCACAGCCAGGGGAGGGGTGAGGTGGATGGTTTGGAGATGAAATACCTCAGATCATTAGGCATTAGATTTTCACAAGGAGCATGCAACCTAGATGCCTCCCATGCACAGTTCAAAAAAGGGCTCCAGCTCCTATGAGAATCTAATGCCACTGCTGATCAGGCAGTAATGCTTGCTCACCCACCGCTCACCTCCTGCTATGTAGCCCAGTTGGGGACCAGTATAGGGTGTTCACACCTTTAGTTAAGGACTGGGCCTCACAAATGCCTTTCCTTAAGAAGCTGATAGAGAAGCCGCTTCGGACTGGCAAACAGGTATACCTTCATCAAGAGGGACTCCCAGCCCAGGTGTGGTAGCTCAGGTCTATAATCCCAGCAATGTGGGAGGCTGAGATGGCAGGATTGGTTGAGCCCAGGAGTTCAAGACCAGCCTGGACAACACAGTGAGACCCCACCTCTACAAAAAAAAACAAATTAACCAGGCATGGTGGCATGTGCCTACAGTCCCAGCTACTCTAGAGGCTGAAGTGGAAGGATCACTTGAGCCCAGGAGGTCAAGCCAGTGAACCATGATCACTACTCCACTGTATTCCTGCCTGGGTGATACAGTAAGACCCTATCTCTTAAAAACAAACAACCAACCAACCAAAAAAAGCAAACAAAAAACCAAAGGATGTCCAAAGCACTGAAAAATCCCTCAGAAGAAGAAGTTGTAATTCAAGGAAAAAGTCCCTGGATTATGTATAATTACCAAAAATCTTTCAAATTGTGAGAAGGAGGAGACATATACACGTGACATCAGGGACTGGTAGGGCCACACTGGAATGACACAGGTCTAACATAAACGTTCATATTTGCTTACGCGTTTATTTTTCTGGATTTAGACCTGTGGCTACTAATGACATACAGTACACTTTCTGTTCTGAACATAATGACTTTTTCTCACAGGTTAAAAAGGAGGGTCTATTTTGCTTTCTCTCAGGGCAGGAACAGAGAAGTAAGCACATGCAGGTTCCACAGTTTAAGAAAACAAAAACAACAACAAAAAGGCAATTCAGGAAAAGTCATTTTGATCCCTATTCTATCCTTATCACTGAAAAGTCAGAAGACATATTTGGACTTCAGGGTGATAACCATCTCATTCCACAAGGGTTGCAAGGCAGAAGAGACTGGGTTTATCAGCAAATCACACCTCAAACAGACCTCTGTAACTCAATGTGATAGAGGACTTACAACTGGGAACAGCTGGAAGACCACAGCCAGAGATTCCCCCCAACTTTTTTTTTTTAAATAAATAGAGACAAGGTCTCTCTATGTTCCCTAGGCTGGTCTGGAACTCTTGGG
This sequence comes from Sapajus apella, assembly GCF_009761245.1. NCBI lineage: Eukaryota > Metazoa > Chordata > Mammalia > Primates > Cebidae > Sapajus > Sapajus apella. Next base: position 8,554,182 of record NW_022436948.1, read on the forward strand.
CTCAGGCAATCCTTCTGCTTCAGCCTCCCACAGTGCTGAGATTACAGGTGTGAGTCACCACGCCTGACCTGAAAAATCTTTTAAAAAATACAAGAAGGTTGGGTGTGGTGGCTCATGCCTGAAATCCCAGCACTTTGGGAAGCCAAGGCAAGAGGATTACCTGAGGTCAGGAGTTTGAGACCAGCCTGGCCAACATGGTGAAACCCTGTCTCTACTAAAAACATAAAAATTAGCCAGGCATGGTGGCTAATGCCTGTAATCCCAGCTACTTGGGAGGCTGAGGCATGAGAATCACTTGAACCTGGGAGACGGAAGTTGCAGTGAGCCAAGAGTGCACCACTGCACTCCAGCCTGGGCGACAAAAGTGAGACTCTGCCTCTAAATAAATAAAGTACAAGGAGAAAGACCAAAAGCTCTTGGTATTAGTGCGACTGATGCAAGAGACTCATGTTTTCAGGGCTGTGTGCTTTGTAATGGGGCTGGGTGAGGAGGTGGGTAACAGAAAGTTGTAGATAGGGAGAAGAGGCCGAGAATGAAGAGGAAAAAAACAGGTCCACTGGAATCCCTTCCTGGTAGAAACTGCCTGGATGATCCTACCCATCAAAATTACTCAATCATAATATTAGCAATGCTGGTACTGAGGATTATAAGAAATCCTAAAGACTGCCTTGCCTGCTTAGAGGTCTGGTATAGTTACAACATGAGATGGGAGAAAAAGCCAGGGCACAACCCCAGGCTTTCCAAAGCCTCCTCAGAAGTAAGCAGATTCCCACTGTGCCACCTGAACAAGGTAATTCATTTCTCTTTGAAGTGGTCTATCAGACAAGAAGGTAAATGTCTCTAGCATACTAACAGTCATCTACAGACTATACAAGGCCCATATCAAAGAGGCAATACTATCTGTTAGTGATTAAAATTAACCAGTCATTAGTAAAATGAGTACTTGGTAGCCATAAAAGTTTGTACAAGCCTAAGGAGTTTTTATTATTGACGCATTACTACCTTTAAAGAATTAAGCTCATCCAAATAGTCGCGTATCCATTGCTGAGCGTTATTTGCAAATATTAAAAGTATGCTCTTGAGGAAGAGCTGCGACAACAAAATTCACTAGGAAGTTCTTTCTAATTAATTAAATTCAGCATTTTCCATTAAGTTACCTGACCAAAGGAACCTTTGCCTATTAAGGAGTCAATTTCGTAACGATCCATCCACTTTTCTCCGTTTTTTACAATATAATCATAGTTATCATCATCATAACCATCATTGTAGACCTTCCGTTCCTTCTTATGGCTAGAATCGTCTCCCTGGCCCTGTTGGTGTCTTCGCTTCTTTTTTGCATAGTAAACCTAAAATGAGAATACACACTGTTCACTGTAAAATTCAAATCACTGTGAAGGGAAGAGCATTATCAGAATATATTGAGACACATCTGTAAGTAGGAAATAGATCAATTTTTACTCTTTGTAACAAATACAAACAATTAAGTCATTTTCTACAACTGACATTTGAGTTAGAAAATATCACTGATATAACCAATGAAAAATGTCTACAGTGAAACTTATTATAGTTATACTGTTTATACACTTTGTAAATAAGAAATGTTAAGTGACTAGTCCAAAGTATGCCGTTCAAGAAAAGTAAAAGGGCCTGGTTTATATTTATTTGTTGAATTAAAGTATAATTTATATACAGTGAGGTGGAATGCATCTTAAGAGTTCTACATGAGGAACTTTGACAAAATCACCAAATGCCAAACAGCATTTGTAACATTTTCATCTCCCTCAAGTTCAGGTTCTCTCATGCCCCTCTTCTAGTCAATCCCAACTTTGGGATATAAAGAGAATTTATTGATATAAACTCCCTCTTCTGTAACCTGCACATATCTATTTATATTTTATTTTATAGCCACATATTTTTTAAATAAGTTTAAATGTAGACGAACTGATGTTTTACTTAAAAAAATGGCCCTCTGAGACATGCCCACCAGTTTTTAAACCTATAAAAATATAATGATTAACAAAAAACAGCTATGGCCCCTTTGCCCTCACTCCCAAAGACCATAAGCCTATGGTTAATCACAGGCTGAGTTATTTTTCTTATAACACTGTTTCTAAGACTAGTAAAAAAATAATAATAATAATAGGTGAAATAGGCAATTGTCCAGGTAACCAGTAAACTAACTTTGGAGAAATTATAAATTATACTGCATGGACTAACATCAATAACAGTCTACTTTATAAGGTGGTAAGATATTTAAAAACAAGCTGCAACAAAGCTACTGTTAACAGTTTAACTGTAGCTTTGTTAATAATTTATCAGATAGCAACAAGCTGAAATTAATATGCTGTTATCAACAATTTATCAGATATATTCAGATAATTACAAGCTTGTCTGGAACATGTTTATAATACACAAATGTGTACAAAATCTAACTCAGAAATGTTCCTGACAGAGTTCATGCTAATTTTATGTTGCCACACTGCCACTGTAATGTAGTAAAACTGGCATTAAATAACATTAAATTGCTATAAAATTTGCATGTACCTAAGAACATTTTTCAACTTTTCAGTTAAGAAGCTCTAAAGCTGGCAAAGAACAAGCCTTAATGATGAAAGAGTGCAGGGCCCCACTGGAGGAGGAAAGAAAGCATGGGTTCTTCTCCAGAAATGCTCATTTAATAATTAATTTTGGAGACAGAGTTGAAGCCACAAGCAAATGGCAATCAAGTCAATGGTCCAAGACACCAGAAAACTTTTTGGTGGCAAAACACCAAGTTGTAACACAGGCAATTCAAAGTGCTCTATTTTTTATCTTTTTTACTTACAACAAAAAGCTTCTGGACACCTTATCATAAAAAGAGATAAAATAATGCACATAAAAATTTAAAAGACAATAAAATCACAGAAAAATAGACAGATCAAATAAACTAGGCCAAATGTCTGTAATTAGGTATAAACATATTTTAGAGCTTCCTGACACCCATAGCAAAAGCAGAAACAAATATATAAAACTTCAAGCAAAAATTTTAACATATATATGCTTTTAGAGGCCTTATTCCCCCTTCTTAGTTTGAATAAGAGATAGAAGTTAAGTCAAAATTTGGAAAAAGAGAAAAAAAATAAAAATTTTTAAAAAGAAATAACAGTATATTAAATACAACCTTAAAAAAAAACAGGAGTTATCCACAATTATCTTTATATTTTGCAGCCCTTGTTAATATATCTTTTACATAGTTGTAATTATATTATTTCTAAATCATTAGTCTTCATAATAATCATCAATACGACAATTAGGAATCGAAAAAGTTTAGGGTACTTCAATAGATCACAAAATAGTTTTTTTTCTCACTGATGTATTGCAAGATAGACGTTATTGTAACAAATCTTACCTCATTAATATGCTTGTATGTTTTGATCAAGTCAACAGAGAGTTTTCTCAGGGGAGCAGTTGCTGGGTCACGGAAGGTTTGGGGCATCCGCCTCTGTAACATGACAATATCAGGCATCACCTTAAATAGACAGAAAAGACTAGCACTTTAACTCTACTGCACTGATATAAATTCCTTCTTCTGTAACCCGCGTGTATCTACTTTTTTAAAGACATCTACATTAGATGATTATACATTTTCTCTCAAAGTTCCCTTTCATCTGGATTCCAACAAAGACAATCACTAGAACAAATAAATGAAATCAGAAGATAATATCCCCAGCTGCCCGAGGCTTTGATCCTAGTCCCCCAAATTTAAATGGTGGAATTACAGACATACCTCAATCTAGGAGACACACAGGATGCTGCCCACAAGGCCTCTCTATCATACAATTAACCCGAAGAAAATTTCTTTCTGAATTATTCCTAAAACCTGACCTGGTTCACAACCAGCAGACAAAGATAAACTCAGCCCTCAGAGGCAACTTTCAGCTTCCTTAAGACAGGATTTCAAGACCCAACTGGCACCAAAAAAGGAGGCTGGCAGCAGAGCCCCATTCCCTCCAGCTGCTCCTAACGAGAAGAAATTCAGCTCCGCACAACACCAGGCTCTACCTGCCCTCTGACAAATATCTGCCCCCTAACCAAGGCTTGCCCTCACAGTCCCCTTCCCTGATCCCAACTCATGGCTCTTAACACCATCCAACAGACAATGAGGGGTTCCACCATGAGCATCCTTCTAGACCATTTCCACAGCAATTACAAAAGAGGACAGAGCAGGGGGCATGCACCCGCTCTATACACACATCCAGGAGTGCTACAGCTAGTGTCAATGATCCTGGATTGCTGTCCACGTGTCACTCCTCCACCAAGTGTCTTGCCTCAGTCAAAGTGTTCCCAATAAGGCTTCTTGCAATCAACAGATCCTCAAAACCAATTAATTCCAACAAGGTGATCACAACCATTCCCCCTGGCCCATCCTTGTGCTCCCGCCCAACTCTTCTGGACATTTGTGCTGGGAAATGAGCCAGAAGACCCTGACACAGCCCCTCTCCAAGGACACTCAGGTCAATCTGAGGGGCAGAGTGACAGTAAACACATCATACTAAGACCTTGCAGAAATGTGTGGAGTGGAGTCATGGTCTAATTGTTAACCTAACCCACACTAAAAAAGAGAAGAGGGGAGGGTTGTACCAGTGCACAGAACAGGAAAAATCACCATCCTCATGGTCCGAAAAGATAGAATTGTTAACATCATTTACCTACGTGCACTTTATTGTGAACCAACATTAACACTGGTTTCTTCTGCATGTACACTCAAACTCTAAAAAGTTGTTACCCAGAGGGCAAATTCACTGAATTACTGAAATAACAGTATCTCTTCCCGTGGTCCTCTGCGTCTTAAAATTCCAAATAAGGTTTAAGCGGAAAAAAAACTCTAGGTGATCGTAACTATTTGTCTGACAAAAATCATCAGAATTAAGAAGATGTGAATTATTCAATTTGTCAAATATAGCCTTACTTTTCTAAATATAAACAGTAGGTAATGCTAAGTTCACAGAATTTTTATACTATTCCTTAAGAACTTAATGCATAAATAATACGTGTAATAAACAAGTCAATTTTTTTGTGAATGAATGCTGTAAGCATTTAAGGTAATGAAAGAGGTTTCCCTTAAATGTGTTTTCTTTTTTAAAGTTCCCAGCATTGTTTTCATGCAGGTAGTTTATTCAGCAAGCCCTCTCTCTTGGGCTGGTGGAGTACGGCCTCAATGTGAGGTTTCGCAAAATCTGAATCAGTGCAATGCTTCATTACCGCTATAATAAAAGTTGATAGGAAGTATATAAGCCATTGATAGAGTCAACTGCGTGATTTCATAACAATTAACAGTAGCAGGTATTTACTAAACAAGATGTTTTTAGCATGCGTATTTTTACAAGTCTCCCATGTAGTCCCCTCAACAATCTCAAGAGAGTTAAATACTTTTCCTGTGACCATTTTACACATGAGAAACCAGAGTCTCCAATGTTGAAGAACTTGACCAAGGTCCCAGAGCCAGGTTAAGAGTAGCTAAGATAATGCTACAGCTGAAGATGTCCATGCCTAGCTTAGACTCTTAACAAGGACACTCTTGCCAGGAGCTCCCTATTAATGTTACACCTCTAGTCCACCCCCTCTTAGTCATTTTTAGGCTTTTTGTACAAAGTAATTGAGGTATGCCTACAACAAGCACATACATTTATTAAAATTAGTTATATAAAAAAAGACTGTGAATGTCTTTCAAATTTCTGCATTTAATATGAGTATGTGCTGTGTGCTTATCACTTCACAAAATATTGCTTATCTTGTCCACAACTGGCCAAACTGCCTACAAGGCCAATTTGTATCTCAGTGCTTCAAACAACACCCTGCATAAAGATATTCAAAATACATGGAAAGAACAAATAAATGTCTACAAAGCAAGTAAGACTCCCTATGCTTTGTGATTTCACATTAACCAAATTTTTGTTTTGCAACATTGTGATGCCATTAGTACATATCCAGAAACGGAAAACAACTTTTCCAAATACCTACTTACACATCTATAAGACTCAGGGCCAGCCCTAAGCATCTGACATTTTCTCTGCTTCCTGCTTCTGCTAGTCACAATGTCAAAAGAATGCAGAGTAATAGACCAAGCTCTCTTCTACCTTCTACAGCAAAAAGTAAGTCCATGGTGTTCAGAGGACCCAGGAGTTCACCAAGCTGCAGGAATGACCCCTTCTGCAAGCAGAGTAACCTAATGAAAGGGAAGTTGATGTGACCTCCTCCTGCTGCCTCAGCTATCTGACTCGGGGAACCAGAAACAGCCCGCCCTCAATGCTCACATCTCTTGTTCCTTTTACTTCACGAAGATTACAAACCTCCTGCTTTGATCAATTATAGAACTAAAACAGTAATTAACATTTTTCCTGAAAAAATTCTTTAATATAAGCTCTAGGATTCCTTTCATAAACTGTTTTCCATTATAATAACGATTTCCTTTTATTTATATTTACTTCATGTTTTCATACATAATGAAGAATCAGAAGCACTGTATTCTGCCTTTCTTCTTATTTTGAGAGCATTACTAAAGCTGAATAGCATCTGTAACACCTATCCAGGGTAGCAGCAGAATTTAAGAGCTATGAAAGTTACTGTGAAAACTAGAATAGCCCAAAGATTCAGCATTCCAAACATCATTCATTCTCTTCTACATCTACTTTTGATCTATTTCTCTTTTAAAGGACATCTGATAGAATGATTAACAAGAAACAATGGAAATTACATAATGAAATTACAGACGTTTATAGCTAGAAGTTACTTCCTGTGGGGGGGCAGTCTAGTCAGAGGTCTCAATTTTACACCCAAGAAACAGATACAAAGGGTCCAAATGACCCGACTCAAGTCCTACAACCGGATCATGAGCCAACTGAAAACTTGAAGCCAGGCCCTATGACTTGGCCACACCACTTCACACACAGCTCACACTTTAGTTACAGGAAAGGCATCCTCTAATACGACTCTCTTATTAGGCCCAGAAATGTTTGGATTTTGGCAGAAATATTTGCCTGAGTATTATTACTTTAAAGATAGTCTTTTTACATCACATAAATCTTTAAAAGCATTTCACAGTTTTTAACAGAAACAGTAAGTTAAATATCTCTTATTTTATAAGATCCAAATACAAGTTAGTTGCATATAAAAATAGGTACTTTGCTAATTAAATTATTTACTGAAATGATATAACCATAAAAATGACTTTAAAGGACTGGAAGTTTTCCTAGCCCTCTGCAGACGTCAGAGGTTAGGCTTGAAACAGCACTGTATCTAGGAAGAAGGAAGCCTGGGCTGGACCCACAGCCTCCTGCTCACACACATGGAAAAGTCACAAATGGGAGCACAGTCCTTTCAGCTGTGAAACACATTAGGAACAGCACTCTGCCTAACAGGCTGCTTTTGACAAGTGGGAAAATTCATCTGAATTGACTTGGTTTTCTCAAAGTGCAAACGGATCATTGTGTTATTACTACACATTAGATTTCCAGAGAGTTTTCTTCTGGTACACAAACACTTTCCAAATTTGGACATTCTGAACAACTGTCCCAATTCTCAAACACACAACTAAACTCAATCAATTCACTGCATAAAAGAAAATCGTAGGTCCTGCCAAAATTCTTCTTAGTATAACTATTTAACTGTGAACGTTATTAACACGTTATATATTTTATAAACATCATGCCAACCTATCAAAATTTTATAATACAAATAAAACACCTTTTAATTATGATGCTATGTGGTTGTTGCTAAGTGTTCATTCATATATATAACTGAATTAGAGAAAACACAATTCCTTCAAATAATCCAGGAAAAGAAATACTTTTAAATTTCCCAACTCTTTTATCCTCACATGATATAATAAAAGACCTAAACGAAAGAATGGCAAACCAAATTTCTAAGTCCATGGAAAAGCAGCCATTTTCAGTGCTCATCACACATCAAGTATCAGTGGGGCAAGACACTTTATCTCACAACTACAACTAGTATGTCTCCCCAAACCAAAAATCAATGTGTAGATGGTGCAGTTAATTCAGCAAGATATTATAAATACATACATATATAAATATGTATGTGTGTGTGTACCAAAAGAGTTCAACATTTATTCTATTTACTTCATAGAAAAATGGTGAATAGCCTGTCTGAATATTAGAATAAATAGCACGGTTAATTTGCATATCTCTTTTGAATTTTAAGGAGTTTTGTATTTATTGTTACAAATATGTAGAACGGTAGTTTAAAATAGTACAAAGTTGGTTCTGTAAGTTTGCTGTAATGGAATCTGACCTGCTTTTCTTAACTTTTGTTTTTTAACTTAGCCACCTTTCCACAAAAATAAGCTTTTTCTTCAAGTTCCCTTAATATTCCTCAGAAATAACTTTCCCCCTCTCTATTACGGAATGAGAGACTGTGGTTATTTTATGAATTTTTTTAAGTGAAATACAAGTAAAAATTAAAACAAAAACAAAAACATTTTAACGCAAACTTAACATCATGTTTTCTCAACCCATAATCCCACGTTGCATGTAAAACTGAAAACCATTAAAGCACTTTGTCTACTTAGTCTACTTAGTATTCCAACATTTTTAAGGAATAAACTGCCATTCCAACAGTCATTTCTGATACTCCATTAACTTACCTGGTTAGTTAGAGGTTGCTGAATCTGGTCAGAATACGATAAGGCAGAAACCTGTTGGTCACTTATGTTTGGCTGGCGACGGTCACTGTACTGATGTGAATGGGGCATCTGTCCAGCCATCTGAAGGCCAGCAGCATGGAATGAAAATGACGGTGCAAGCCGAACAGATGAAGGTTTGCATGCTGAAGTCTCTCCTCCTACAAGAAGATAAGTGAGGCTTAAAGGAAGTATTGATATCCTAGTATTTGTATCCTTTAATATATCTAATGGCTCTTTAAGAACTTCAGGATATTTGCTATTAAAAACCTTTCTAACTACAAACAGATACATGTTACTCAACACAACAGTTATGTTTTAAATGGCATAAAAGATCCATAGTGATTAAAATGAATATAAACCTATATTCAGAAAATCTTTTTGTAAAAGCCAACAGCAACAACCTTTAAGATTTGTTTTCACCTATGAGATTTTCATCAATTAAGAACCACAATATAATTTATAATATAAGTACTCTCTGAATTATTGAGGGACTCCTCCAATGGACCAGCTCCTCACAAACCAACTCAAAGGAGCACTACTGAGATGGTGTTTTGCACCTGCTGCCAGGTTTATGTCAAACAACATCGCCAGCATCCCCCAAACCAGGTGAAATCTCATGGTGTTCTCCACAGACACAGGTAATCAAAGGCTGGGTATAAAAACAGGCAAACATACAACACAGAACTAAACTTCTCAACCCGAGGTTGTTGGATTCCCCTGCACCTTTTGAACAGTCCTACGACAATCTAGACCTGGCAAGCTCACCACAAAGAAAGAACGGTCAATAATTACCACAGGTAGAATGAATCATGATCATGATATCAATGGCAGAAATGAAAAATTAACACTTTGGTCCACAGAAGTTTTGGTATCTAATAAACTGTAATTCTTTAAGGAAAGGATTTTAAAAAAGATTCTCCTTAAATTTGGCCAAATTTGTAATCACAGACTAAAGCCTAAAGCCCAGGTCAACAAGAATGACTAGACTCAGACTAGTGCCTGTCCTCCTGAATGAGCCAGCTAACAGTCACAATACAACAGACCATACTGCTCAGTACAAAAATACTTCTGACTTCTACCATTTTCAAGACACACAATAATGGCGATAAACAGTGAAGAGCACAGACTCTCAGCCAGGCTGCTGGGGTTGGAGATCTCGGCTCTACGGTTGCCCAGCTGTATGGCTTTGCATACCTAAGATCCTGATAATGATAATAATGTCTACCTGAAAAGGTTGTTATGAAGGTTAAATGCTTTAATACATGCAACATGCTCAGAACAGCTCTGGCAATTAATAAATGACCCAATGTTATCTGCAACTACTGCAGAGTAATGCCCAGTCAATGTGCAGTAAAGGTTGATGGGGCCAGTGCCCATCTTGTGGCGTCTCTACCTGAATATGGCACAGACTCTGTAAAACGAAGAGAACAAAGCTCCCCGAAATAAGTTCCACCCTACTTTCCTCCACAGGGAATGACACCATTTTCTACCCAGTCAACCAGAATCAACACTCTGGAGCTCACGTTAGAGTTCGTCCCCCACAGCTATCCAGTCATGCTCATTCTATCTCCTAATAGAACACTCAAACACAACCTTTTCATCTACATCACCATATATCTCACTTAAGATTACCAAAACAGATTCCTAATAGCTCTGTCTTTATTCTGTCTATCTGCAGTTCTGTATCTACTCAATAAAACAGCTAAAGTGACCTTTCCAAAGTAAAAATCTCAAGTCCTCCACCCCAGCTGAAGCTGGAATGTCAACTGCCCCAGCATTGCTTTTACACTTTACTTTCTCTTCTCTCTTTCTCCATTACAACAAAGTCCTTAATTGACCCAATCTACATGATTAATATTTATTAAATAAGTAAAAGGATAGTGTAACTGTGGTGAAAGATGGCTAACTTTTCTAAACATTTTATCATTCGTAGTCAAAAATACATTCATTCAATTATGTAAAACCACCTTGTTCACTTTTTAAAAGAACTTCTAGAAATTTATTACGGCAATAATCAATAATGTACACAAAGATGCCAAGCATATTTATTCTTGTATTGTTTGTAAAAGCAAAAAATTAAAAAGCTAAATTCAAATAATGAGGGGAATGAGGGCTTTTAAATCTGTACATTAAAAAGTAAAAAGGCCCGGCATGGTGGCTCACAGCACTTTGGGAGGCCGAGGCAGGTTTATCACCTGAGGTCAGAAGTTTGAGACCAGCCTGACCAACATGGCAAAACCCCGTCTCTACTTAAAAAAAAAAAAAACACAAAAATTAGCTGGGTGCGGTGGCAGGCGCCTGTAATCCCAGCTACTCAGGAGGCTGAGGCAGGAAAATCACTCGAACCAAGGAGGCAGAGGTTGCAGTGAGCTGAGATTGCACCACTGTACTCCATCCTGGGAGACAGAGCAAAATCCCATCTTTTAATTTAAAAAAAAAAAAAAAAAAAAAAGTGGGAAGGAATATAAATAAAAGGAATTAAGGTCCTTAATATATAAAAAGTTCTTATAAACAGTAAAAGGCTAAGGCTGTGACTGGCAAATTTCTTAACTATTCAAAGCCTTGGTTTCCCTAACTATGAAGCAGAGGTATTAACTATACCAACCCTAGTCCTTCTTATGAAGTTTAAATGAGATACCACCAATAGGCACACAGAATGAAACCTGTGACACACAGCAAGCACCTTTTACAAAAATGTTTCTGTTTTTATTATCCATGTCACTGTTATGTACTATGTTTAAACTTATGTAGTGCAATATTGTAGAAAAGACTACAAAAATCATTAGCATAAAGCTTAAACTACCATCATAAAATGAATATGTCTCACAAAACCATCACACCACTCTATGACCCTTTCTAACCAACAGCTCCGTCCTCTTCCTTAAAGTTACCATTATCCTGACCTCGAAACCCAGATTTGTTTTTATTTTATATAAGCAAGTGATACAGTTTGGATCTGTGTCCCTGCCCAAGTCTTATGTCTAATTGTAATCCCCAAAGTTGGAGGAGGGGCCTGGTGGGAGGTGACTGGATTATGAGGGTGGTTTCTAATGGTTTAGCACCATCCCCCTTAGTGCCGCTCTCATGGTAAGAGTTCTCAGGAGAAACGGCTGTTTAAAACTGTGCCACACCTTACCCCTTTGCCTGACTTTGCAGGCCAGGTAAGACATGCCTGCTTCTCCAATACCTTCTGTCATGATCTAAAGTTTTCCTGAGGCCTCCCCAGAGGCTTTCATGCTTCCTGTACAGCCTGGAGAACCATGAGCCAGTTAAAACTCTTTTCTTTATAAAGTTCAAGAAATGGACACTACCTTTACAATATTTATAATTTATAAATTACCCAGTCTTAGGTATTTCTTCATAGCAGGGAGAGAACAGACTAATGTAATACAGGATTGTTTGCTTCATCTTGTGCCTATAAACTGTAGTTTGTCCATTACCACTGCTTTATAATATCCCAATATATGGGTATCTATTATATGGGATAATTTATTTATGCATTCCACTAGTGACTGACACCTGGATTATTTCCAATTTGGGGCTATTATGAACACTGCCACTTGTAAGATTGTTGTTATACATCGTTTGGTATATACAGAGATGCTGGCCTGTTGTTCTTCCAGGCTTTTTTTGGTTCCAATCGATCAATTTTCCCACTAGCAGTTTATGAAAATTCCCATGCTCTACTCCTTCATTATGGCATGGAATCATCAGTCTAATTTCAGCCATTAGGCCAAGTGTATTTGTGCTGTGGTACTCTAGTGTGGATTTAATTTATACATCACTTTGTGAAATGTGCATTCAGGTTGCTTTTCTATTTTTTCTACTCAATTGCAAGCCCATTTCTTACATATTTCCAGGATTTTAAAAAATATATTCTGAATATAAGCAAGCCCTTATTGGTTATAGGCAGCTTGCCTTGCCACTCTCTTAATGGTATAATTTGATGAATACAAGGCCTTAATTTTATCAACTTTTGCTTTATAACTAGCATTGTACTTTTGGAGTCTAAGAAAGTTTTCCTTATATCAAAAGTCATGAAAAAATCTATTACCTTCTAAACACTGAGCTTAATCTCACACATCTAAGTACACAATCCATTTGCATTTGATTTGTGTATAAAATAGGATCAAGTTTTATTTTCCCCCCAAACGAACATCCAATTGATCCTGAACTAATTCACTCTGTAACCCCATCTTTATCATAAATCACTTTCCCCTTTATGCTTGGATCTAGTTTTGGACTCCCTATTCTGTTCTACTGGATAGAAACTTACCTACCTAGATCTCTGTTCAAGAACTGGATATTACCTAAATTACAATAGCTTTAAAATTTTTACATCCAATAGGAAATTCTGTTCTTCAAGAACGTTTTGGCAGGCAAGGCACAGTGGCTCAGGCCTGTGATCCGAGAACTTTGGGAGGCTGAGGTGGGACATCACTTGAGCTCAGGGGTCTGAGACCAGCCTGGGCAACACACCACCACCCCATCTCTAGAAGAAAAAAATAAATAAGCCAGGCATGGCAACCCACACCTCTAGTTCCAGTTACTCAGGTGGCTGGGGTGGGAGGATCTCCTGAGCCCAAGAGTTCAAGGCTGCAGTGAGCTATGACTGTGCCACTGTACATATTCCAACCCAGATGACAGAGACCTCACCTCTTAAAAAAAAGAAAAGAAAAGAAAAGAAAAGAAAAGAAAGTACGTTTGGCTATTCCATGTAAGTTTCAGATTCAGCTCATCAAATCCACCAAAACAAACCCACATTGGGATGTTGAAACTGCATTGGTCTCTATAGCATAGTGATGCCCAATACAATTTTCTGCAATAATGGATTTACCTGCATCAGTAATGTAGCAAATAGCCACATGTGGCTACTGAGCATCTGAACAATTTTATTTTTCCTTCCCAATCCTTATTCTTTCCCTTGCCTTATTCTACTTGCTGGGACCTTTAGTACAGTGATGATTTTAAAAAGGAGATAACAGACACTACTGTCTTATATTCTCAATCTTGGAAATACAGCTTTCTTGGAAAAGAAGTTTTCAATATTTCTCCAGGATTATGGTTGCTGCAGTTTTTAACAGATACCATTACCAGATTAACAAAATTTCCTTCTACTGGTAGTTTTCTAAGACCTTTTCCTCATGAATAGATGCTGACTTTTATTAAATGCTTTTTCTGTATCTATTTAAACGAGATGACTTTTCTGATTTACTCTGTTAATGTGGTGAATGACATTGATTGATTTTGAAAAGTTAAACGAATTTTCCTGGGTCAAGTGTGGTGGTTCCCACTTGTAATCCCAGCACTCCGGGAGTCCAAGGTGGGAAAATCACTTGAGCCCAGGAATTCAAGACCAGCCTAGATAACATAGTGAGACCCATGTCTACAAAAAAATTAAAATATTAGCAGGGTGTGGTGGCACGTGCCTATGGTCCCCGTTACTCAGGAGGCTGAGGTGGGAGGATCATTTAAGCCCAGGAGGTGGAGGGTGCAGTAAGCCATGACTGCACCACTGCACTCCAGCCCAGTGCAAGACCCTGTAAAAACAAACAAAAAACTTTTCCATTTCTAGAATGCAATTTGATGACGATTTTACATGTGCGTATGGTAGATTCACTGGTGAAATCTTCTGGAGCAGGAGTTTTGCTTGTGGGTAGTCTTTTTTCTGTTGTGAATCCCAAAGACTTTAAAACTAGTGGGTAGCTCTTTCCATTAAGGATCCAGTTTCTTTAATAGGACTATTCAGATTTTCTATTTCCTGCTGTGTCTGTTAAGTTGTACTAATAGTTGTCTAACTTCATCTAAATTTCAAATGCACTCACATCAAGTTCTTATAATATCTTCTCTCATAAGCTTTTGTGATATCCCCTTCACCTCAACATTGGTTAATGAGGTCTTCTCTTTCTTCGTGATCAGCCTCATGAAAGGTTTATTAATTTTATTGAGTATGCTATCTTATATGTGTATTTTTTAGAATTTCTGGTCTCATCTTGTTCTGTCAGTAACCGAAAATAATGTATTAAAAATCTCCTAAAGTATTACTAGATAGTACAAATTTAGGGTTATACCTTCCTGATAAATAATACCTTTTATCAGCATAAACTGCCCTCTTTATTTCCAGTAAAGCTTTTTGCTTTATCTGACATCAGCCTGACTACACCAAGCCTTCTATCCATCAATTTTTGCATGGTATGTCTTTTGTCCATCTTTTTACCTTCTTCTTCTTGTTTCCTTATATTTTACATTTATCTCTTGTAACAGTATGTGGTTGAGCTATATTTATAAATGAACACTAACAACCTATTTGTTCCAACTGTTTGATGTTCCTATTCCTTTCTCACCTTTTGCTGGAATTTTTTATATCACATCCCCATATTTTTTTTAGTTACCTTATATGTTATAATATTACAATAGATTATGCATCATTGACTAATCAAAATCTGCTTCCTAAACTCTCTTCCAAAACTACTATTGTTGATTTGTATTTGAATTCTGTTGCTCTCTCATCCATATACATATTTGCGTGTTTATCTACTGCATTCACAAGACATCCAAATGACCATCCAGTATAGACAGAATCAGACTGAAGGATGCATCTGGAAGGACAGACATGTAATTCTGTGATATCCAGATAGCTATGAAAGAATTAGAAAGAAACAGGTAATTCCTTGATTGTTACTGTTATCACTACCTCCGGAAATACCTGTTTCGTTTTTTGAATTTAGATTCAGTGAATTACATGCATTAAATTCAAGAAACACTTAGGGGCTACATCAGCAGTCTTGAGGAGGTTACAATGCCATTCATAAGCTGTAACAGCACTTGTCAGACTTTCATGTGCTTGCAAATTGTTTTTGAATCTTGTTAAAAATGAAGGGTTCTGATTCAGTAGGGCTTGAGTCAACATTTATTTTATTTTATTTATTTATTTTTTGAGACAGAGTCTTGCTCTGTCACCCAGGATGGAGGGCAGTGCTGCAATCCTGGCTCACTGCAAACTTTGCCTCCCGGGTTCAAGCAATTCTCCTGCCTCAGCCTCCTAACTAGCTGGAATTACAGGCACCCGCCACCACGCCCAGCTTATTTTTGTATTTTTAGTAGAGACGAGGTTTCACCATGTTGGCCAGGCTGGTCTTGAACTCCTGACCTCAGGTGATCTGCCCACCTCAGTCTCACAAAGTGCTAGGATTACAAGGATGAGTCACCGCATCCAGCAGAGAGTCAACATTTCTAACAAGCCATCAGATGATGCCAATGTTATTTTGAATAGCAATGGTCACTTTAATAAAAGAAAGCTGTTCTCCAACCAACACAAGTAGTGGATAATCCAAAAGGAAGCTATAGTCTATCTACACAATCCACTACAGGGCTTTTTCCCCCCAACAGATTTACTTTTCTAGTTATAGAGTTGGATTTTTTTTAGAGAGAATACATACACATTCCCTTGCATTAAGGGTGATATGCCAGGTGACAAAAAATCTTATGTTCTTTTTGGAATTTGCTGTGGGTGATCTGAATGTGAGTTAACAAGAAAAAACTTTATGTTTTTCACTTCTGGGACCTTTTTAGCTATTATTATAACATCTGTCATAACTAGTTAGTGATGCTACCGGTTATGTAGTGAAAGGAAAGAAAGATGAAGCCACCAGCACTGGGGGCTGCTGGTGAACATGGCATGTAAACGAGGTGTGCTTCCACACACTGTCTCCTTTCTTAGTGCAAATGCTGTGTATGAAATTCAGAATAAACCTAAGTTTAATTTCCTCCTGTAAAACCAGAAAGTATTTAAGTTATCCATTCATTCATTCCTCTCCTAGGATAAGATTCCAAGGGGACAAAACTAACAGGCGTATTTCTAGTTAACCTGGATTTATAATTAAGCAAATTACCATGTTTCTACTTTTTGTAAAGTGTCTATCTTCCCTTTTAATGCAAATGTTAATGAAAAAAGGGACTCAGTTCATCCTATAACTGGGATGACCATATAAATTACATATGCTGAACCATATGAAACTGCTGATAGATTTTTGACCCACTTTGGCCTACAAAACAGCAATTTCATATGGTCCAACCAGCTATCTACCATATTACATAATCTTTATTCAACTCAGTAAAAAAAAATAGCTTAAGAATGTATCACAGGCCTGGGCATGGTGGCTCACGCCTGTAATCCCAGCACTTTGGGAGGCTGAGGCAGGCGGATCACAAGGTCAGGGGATCAAGACCATCCTGGCCAACATGGTGAAACCCCGTCTCTACTAAAATACAAAAAAAATTAGCCGGGTGTGGTGGTGCACACCTGTAATCCCAGCTACTCAGCAGGCTGAGGCAGGGGAATCACTTGAAGCCGCGCAGCACAGGATGCTGGGAGCCAAGACCGTGCCACTGCACTACAGCCTGGGCGACAGAGCAAGCATCCACTTAAAAAAAAAAAAAAAGTTTCGCAAGCATGTTTTAACATCAGATAATGTTATAATTTAATGATGAACTTAAAATATTTAATTCAAAGCTATCTTTAAAATCATTTGGAGTACAGTTCCAAAATATTTTAAATTGCTGTCAGACAGTATGAAAAGCATGTTGGAAAAATTATGCATGTGGAGTTCTGTCTTTACATCCTTCTGAACTGTATGGATCATTTTTACCAGGAGAATGTTTCTGTAACTTTGCTAAACTTGGTAAAAATTGTGGTGTTAAGTATTTTACTAAAAGAAAAATGAAGCAGCTTTCTTACTTCAGTCAAGTTACCATGTTCTAGCAAGGAACTATAATAACTAGAGGCCATATTACCAGTATGGATCAGCATTGATTCTACAGAGAAATATTTCATAAACAACAGATTTCAAAGACTAGGATTTAAGATTCAAAACGAAAAAAAAAAAAAAGATTCAAAATGACAACGGTAAGCACAGAGAAAACGGCAAATACAGAAAGCACGGGAAAAGACCCTAAGTTAAAACACACACATACACACACACACAACAGTAAAAACTAGTATCAACAGCCTTTATCTCTAAGACCCACATGTAGCTCTATACTCATAGGTCTGAATGTATACTGCTTACCTAACCGAATTTCTTTGTAATAAATGTGCTGACAGGGGACCATTCCTGTGGCAGTATTAATTGATAGCAGATTTTAAAGAGAAACAGTTAAATCAAAAAACAATATTAAAGAACAAAAAGTAAATGAAAATAATAACTATAGCATCTAAATGTGGAAACTCTTATGAGGTCACGGTTCTGAGACAGAATCCACTAAGAAATGAAAAGCCACAAGGTCCCAGCAACAAGACATATCCAAAACGAAGACAAAATGTTAAAGGAATAGCACCTCTAACGATGGCTGGAAATAAAGGCACCTGATTAAGAGGGCAAGTAAGTGAAAGTCCATGAGTAAGCTTTGTTCATCATTTTTATCATCAGCACCAAGAACAGTGCCTGGCACATGGCCTGCATTCAATATTTGTGCAATAAAAGAATGAACTGAATCCACCAGGAATATTTAGACTGTAAAGAAATCATTGAGAGAGGGAGGGAGGGAGCTGCATGGGGGGTAAGGATGAAAGCAGTATTTTTTAAATGAGGGGCTCCTGAATCAGAAGCAGAGAACAGTCTTACAGCACGGGCCAGAGCTATTGCTCAGTCAATTGCTCTTACTCATTTGTATACCCTAAGCACACAGTGCAGTGCCTAGCTCCACAGAAGCTGCTTAATGAATACATATTAAAGTGAAAGTAGCCAATGACTTTATGCAAAAAGTCTAATGATAAGGGCTATCTAGTAACAGTGATCCAGTAAGAACAAATGAACTGATTTCTTATTACCCTCTAGTGGCCAATACATGTTACTACAGGATGCAGGGAACTGTGAACTGAACTACTACTAGAATTCACAATACTGGATGGAAGGCACTGAGTGTTCAAAACCAGCTACAGTGGAAAAGCCCCAATAGACACAACAAACATTCAACCGAGACCCAGAAAATCCATATTTAGGGCTAGGGCTAATCTGGCCCTACAGTAAAGGCTGGCCCCTGTCCTGACAGAGATGGAAACAACCCTCAAAGGATCAAAATGGTCTATAAGTGAATTGACAGCCTGCCAGGATGACATTCAACACTCTTTTAAGAGAACAACAAAATGCAGACACTCACAGGCCAGCATTCCTCATGTTCATAGCCAGCCCAATTCACTATGCATAGCAAGGAGCAAGAAAATGTGGCCTGTATTCTAGAGGAAAAATCCATCTAAGACTCAGAAATGACAGAGTGAAATTAGCAGACCAAAACCACTATTACACATGTTTTAAAATATAAAGGAAAACATGGACAAAACAAGGGAATAGTGAACCTTAATAGATAAATAGAATCTATAAAATGGAACTAAATGGAAATTCTAAAAATGTGAAACAAAATAACTGAAATGAAAAACTCACTGAATGGACCTAACAGCAGTTTAGACACTGCAGAAGAAAAGATCAGTGAATGGAAAAACAAAGCAATATAAATTAACCAAATTGGAAACAAAAACAAGCAAACAAAAGACGGGAAAAGCCACTCAAAAAAAATCACACTGAGGCAATTCAACCAAATTGCTGAAAACCAATGATAAAGACAAAAATTGTAAAAGCAACCAAAGACAGAAAAAAACCTGTTTACATACAGGGGAACCATCCATCTCTCATCAGAAACCATCTGCACTGCTGGAAGAAAATAAAACATCTTTAAATGATGAAAGAAAAGAGACCTTGAACCTACAATTCTATATCCAGTGAGAACATCCTTCAAAATGAAGGTGAAATACCTTTCAGACCAATGAAAGTTAAAGAATTTGTCAACAACAGACCTGCCCTGAAAAAATGTTCACAGACGTTCACAGAAAGAAAATGATTCCAAGATAGAAACTGAGATTCCTGCAATGGAATAAAGAGCACCAGAAATGGTAAATATGTATGTACATAAATATAAAAGATATTTTTCTTAATATTTTTGAAAGCCAACTGACTGTTCAAAGCAAAAATAACATATTGTGGAGTTTATTACATATAAATAAAACAACGATCACAGCACAAAGGACAGGAGAAGTAAATGTTAAGTATTCAGTTGGTGCATAAGTAGTTGTGGTTTTGCCATTTTATTGGCAACCTTATGTATAACTTTTGCACCAACCTACTGTATAACTTAAAATGAAATCCTCTTGAAACTCTGAGACTAATATGCAGATTTGTGTATTTCATTCACTCTGTATTTAACAAGCACATATTACTTTTGAGGTACTGTACTATCTTCAACAACTGGATTACAGAAAATCTTATTTAACCCTAGAGTAAAAGGGACCTTAACCCTCTCGTTTACAAAAGGTAAACCAAATTCTTACAGCTGAAATAGGAAGCCAAGAATTTATTTCTGGTAATACCATCTGGGAACACAGAAAGGATTAAAATAGTAATCCAATATGGCTGCTGAATTCCACAAACTATCATATTCTACAGAGTATAACACATAATATGGGTAAATTTATATTTTCCCTAATATCCTAAAGTTATAATATATTTTAAATAGTAAGAATAAATAAAGCAGATAATACCACCTAATACTAAGTTATTAGCAATTATGAAATTTTCACGTGGAGAATAGTGCCCATACAATTTAAACTAATAATCAGTAACGAAACCTATCTTAATAAAATTCTTTCCTACTTACTATAAAACAAGATATTGAGCAGTCTTTGAGCCCTTAATTAAATGTAGCAAAGAGGGTAGGGAAGTTTAGAAACAAAAGAGAGGTAAACAAAGACACACAATGTCTCAAGAGAAAGTTTGGAGGTGAAATTAAACCTTTTTAGACAAGTCCAACCACTTAATAAAAATAATGAAGACCAGTAGTTCTTTAACTTTGCCTAGAGGCTGGTGGCTGATAGTGGGTTCGAGGCCAAAGTCTCCCTCCTAGTGCAGCATTTCTGCGAATGTGAAGGCCACAAGACTCCTCCCACCCCTTTTGTTGACTACCACTTCCCCATGGCTTAAAACATTAGAAGCTCTGTAAGTACCTGCTGCCTGACTTAATAAGTAAAACAAAAAGAGCACAGACAAATCAATCTGCCATTAGATTTTTAAATGTCAACTGGAAACGAGAAATTCTTAACATGTTGCAATAAATAAAACATACAATCTGCCAAATTTTAGGTATGATTAATTAACAGTTGATTTTAAATGACTGCAAAAAAAAATCTTTTGAAACCTTATTACTGAAAAAAAAAAAAAAATCCATGCTCAAGAAAGCAGCATATCTAACATGGCAACTAAAATAACGGTCACTTGTACAAAATACTCACAAACATGCTTAAGTTTGGGCAAATGCAATTTAAAAAGTTTATCTTCATAACTATGGTTGCATCCTTCCTGACTTAACTGGCACTTGGCCTAATGCTCCCAAATATTTATCTATATCTACATCTGTATCTATATCTATATCTGTATTTAATTTGCATGCAGGTATTCTCAAGCCCACTCACTCCAGTCCTCTGGGGAAACAAAAAGCAAACTTATTTCTGATGAAAGTTTAATTTTAGATGATTCACTGGACAGCCCTGCAGAGGCACTGAGAAGAATGGATTTTAGGCTAGCAAAGTCTAGATAACAACACAAGAAACAACAAACCAGATGACAGCTGCTGAAGCAGCCCTGTCAGGCAGTATCATGTCTCAATAAAAACACAGAATGTTGCATATAAATCGGAATTTGAATTACATAAATTTCTTCCTAGCAGGGTATTAGAATAGCATTATTCATTCAGCAGTTAACTAATCAGGCTAAACTGAGAACATGCCCCCTAAATAATTAAATAAACAAACAAAATTTGCCACCACTGTGAAACTGAAAGTACTTTGAAAAATCTAGAAGATCTATACAGGACAGTGACGATTACTCCATCAGGCATCCAGGTTAGTCCTAAAGAAAATGAGCAAATATTTGGGGTCCTGATTAGACTGCTTATATAAATGCTAACCACTTATTTAATTAAAGGATTCATACTTTCACTGCAGTCATTCGGCCTTCAGTAAGTTTAACTTTCATAAATACATAAAGATTTCACAAGTTTTACAAAAATGGCTCCAGTCATTCAAACTGACACTACAGTGATTATAACAGATGAACTAATTCTTTCAAGCAAGCTAATAAACAATTGTCCACCAAACATGACGGTAAGCCAGATCCTCAGAGTCCAATGTCTTTCAAGAGGAGGAAAAATGACAGTGACCACAGCTTAAGGCTATCAGACAGTCTTGATTTCAAAGCTGCCCTACATACTATTATAGTGCTTGTCAGACGGTATATCCTTATTTATGGCTTAGCAAATAGCAGAGAGCATTAGAAACCATCCTCTACACACAAAACCGTTAACTGCCAGCCTGACAGGCAGTAATGACACACAGCAAGCGCATTCAGTGACTGCCACTTCCCACTTTCAGTCAGGAGACGAGGTCTTCTTTCAATTCCTCCCAGATCAGAAGCATCTATGGGACGTTAAGGAGAGCAGGGGAAGAGCCTGGACAGGATAACCACAGGTCTCCAGCTGCTCAAAATGCCCTTTATGAAGCCCCACAGTCCTCGGCCTGCTCTCTATAGCTCAGATTCCTCTGCACCATGCAAATTTAGCATATTCATTTACAAAACAGGTAAAAAAAAGAAATACTTTTGAAAGTTCCGCTTGCTCTACAGAGACAGGAATTAGGCTAGGACCTGAGCGTCCCCTTTTGCTTGCCTTGGCCCCAGCATTGGTGGGGCATGGCAACAAACAGGCCAGCCTCCTCACACAGGAAATGAGAGGATTCATCACCACCCTCAACCGTGTAAACCCAAAGTACTCCTCTCCCTTGGGTTTGAAACGTTACACACAGAGCTGCCAGAGAACAGGAAAGGTTGTGCCTGAAAGACGATCTGGAGCCTCTGTTTGGAGTTTAAAAGAAATATTTTAATAAATGGTGGTTAGAGTTCAACTTAGTTCATTTTTTTCAAAATCAAAAAGATAGTGAAATACTATTTATGTAAAAATTTTTTAAATGTTAATACTAACATATGTGTATGTACACACACATATGTACGTACACACACATACCCCCCCCCAAAAAAAACCTGTAAATTACCCAAAGATGCCCTCCTCCACAACCACTTTGTCCATAACTTTGTCTAGCCGGCCGACAGGCATACTACAGCTGCCTTCCAAGACACCCATAAGTACAAAAAGGGGGGAATGAAACAACATATCTAAATGCTGAAAAACTATGAAACCATTCAAAGGTTGAAAGGTGCCTGCTTAGCTGTTTGCCCCTCTAGGGTAGTAGGGTCAGAACACACAGAGGCAGCCAGGAATGTAACACAGGCAGGTTACTTAACCTACCACCACCTTCAGCTATGCCATAACTAGGCTATTTTAAGAAGTATCTGAAGATGTTACTAAGTTTCAGGCACATAAGGTTTCTTTGGAAAGAAAGTTGCCTTCCCTGATCTTTACCTCTGCCTTCTTCTAAAGCAGGCACAGCAACAGCAGTCAAGGGGGAAAAAATAACTTTTTCCTTCTCCCATCCCAGGCAGAATAGTGGAGAAACACACACATAGAGGACTCACTCTTTTTTAGTTCCAGCTAAACAGCTGTTAAACATACAAGATATTTTTAAGTCTAGTTAAGTACTTGGGTACCTATATTGAATTGCATCATAATACTTAAAATTATCCAATGAGGCAATCATTTGGCTTTGTGATTCTAATTAAAACACTGAATATTTACAGAAATTTTCCATTTAAAAATACCCAATAGGCAAGATATTCAACTGACCAAAGACACTTTAAAAGTTAAACACAGAAGGTGGGGCACCATGGGTCATGCCTGTAGTCCCAGCACTTTGGGAGGCCAAAGCAGTGGATAACTTGAGGCCCCGAGTTCAAGACCAGCCTGGCCAACACGGCAAAACCCCATCTCTACTAAAATCACACACACACAAAATTAGGCGATTGTGGTGGTGCAGGCCTGTGGTCTCAGCTAGTAGAGAGGCTGAGGCATGAGAATCGAGAATCGCTTGAACCTGGGAAGCAGAGGTTGCAGCGAGCTGAGATAGTGCCACTGCACTCCGGCCTGGCTGACAGAGTAAGAACCTCTCTAAAAAATAAAATAAAATAAGTTAAACATAGAGCTAAGTAACATTTGTAAGGCCGGTTGCCTCCCCAGGAGCTCGGACACGCCCACTTCTGCACTCGGCACCTAGCCCGCCTTGGCCAACCCCTCTGCACTCAACACTAAGCTCTGCACTCGGCACCTAGCCCGCCATTAGAAAATCCCCCCTACCTACCCATAGCAGCCTGCCCCAACCACGCCCTGTTTCCCCGCAACCAATCAAACGCCTTCACACTCCCTATAAAACCCCATGCCCAGAAGAGTCAGGTGTGACTTCCCTGGCCTCTTTCCCCAAGACCACAGAACCTCACCTGGAAGCTGAATAAATTGGCATTTAATCTTTTTGTGCTGGCCTCAGTTTCCTCATTTTAAACTCTGTGATAACCCCTACAACATTCAATAGTGGTTATACAAACTTAATAAATATAAAATGTAGCCCTTTGTTAAAAGCATAGTTATGTAGCAAATAAACTCTTAAAGCTCATAGGTTTCCCTCTTCCGTATATCTTATCTAAAAGCAGTCAACATATTTATCTCAGTTCCATACTAAACCAAAATAGTATGGAAAATGTTACTGTCCAAAGAGTTGCATGACATCTTTAATATATAAAGAAAGCTCTCTAACAATACAATTAAAAACGCTTAGATCTCCTCTTCCCATCATCCCCAAACCAGGTTAAAAAAAAAATAGCAAGTATATGGAGAAACTTCTAAACCTACTGGTAGGCAAAAAGTAAGTAAATAAACAAATAACAGTCAGGTTCGATGGCTCTCACCTGTAATCCCGGAACTTTGGGAAGCCAAGGTGGGTGGATCACTTGAAGGTCAGGAGTTTGAGAACAACCTGGCCCACATGGCAAAACTCCACCTCTATTAAAAATACAAAAATTAGCCAGGTGTGGTGGCATGCACCTGCAGTTCCAGCTACTCCAGAGGCTGAGACAGGGGAGTCACTTGAACCTGGGAGTCAGTTTGGAGTGAGCCAGGATCACGCCACTGCACTCCAGTCTGGGCGAGAGAGTGAGACTCTGTCTATTAAATAAATAGCAATGAGATTTTCTTTTTACCTCTGAAACAAGCAGATTTTTCCAAACCAGAAAGTATTCTCAATAACGATAGTATGGATAAAGCAGGTTTCTATGACCCTTTACTACAGAATTTGTGAGTAGTTTTTCACAATTAAAAAGTAGTGACAACATTCACTGAACTCTTATTCTATGCCAACTTGTTTCAGTATGCCCTTAAACCCACAGAAGTCCTATGCATTAGGTGGCATTATTCCAGCATTTATTAAACTGTACACAAAAAGAGGTCAAGCACTCCACCACAGCCCTAAGCACACTAGCTGAGGTAGGAAGGCCAGAGGCAGGTGGGTCTGGGCCCTTTTCCACTCTGAACCATGCCTCCAAGATAAAAGGGGTGGGAAAGTACTCAAGACACATTAGAAACTCCCCATAAAAGACAAGATTGTTGAACACCTGTGAGCGAATGAAGATAAACTGATCTCAGAGGGGAATGAGAGGCAGGGTTAGGAAACACCACTGCTGGAGGACATCCTTTCCAAACGGCCTGCTCACTGCCAGTGAAAACTGGCCAAGGGGTGACTGGGCCGAAAGAGAGCGGAATTAAATAAGGAGTCCACCTAAAAATGAACTTCACACCAAATTTCAGAGCATGATAGCCATGAATCTTGTGAATAGCTCCTGAAAATGTCCTGTGGAGGGCGACTAGAAAGCATTCTACAATCGGGCACCCGCCTCCCTCCACCTGCGGCCTCCTCTTGCGTTGTTCTTGCGGGACCTCTGTAGGCTCCAGCTCCTCCAAGGCACCTCCACACTCTCTCAAGTACACTCTTCACTCTGCCCCAAACACAATTCCCTTACTTCCACTTTTCTTTCAAGTAGCAGCTTAAATGTCACCTCACATTTGGCTGGAAAATAGAATATAGACAGAGGGGTAAGTTAAGGCTAGAAAGGCAGGCTGGGCAAAAAGAATGGCAAGTTAAAACACTGGATTTTGTAGAACAGCCTAAGAGGGTGCCAGATAAAGTGTGCAAGGAGTGGCACAACTCCAGTTTCATGTTTAGCTATAGCAATCAACACCCTAGGGAGTCTGGATTCAATTTTGCCATTTACTAGATAGCTACCAGCTTCTGTGTCATTTTGGGTAAATCAGTTAAATCCATACCTCCCTTTCCATCTGGAGAATGGGTTTATAACAGTACTTAAACCTCAAAAGTATTAAGAACAGAAAAGAGTTACTGTTTAAAATGGTACCTGGCAAGTGCTAAATGACAGAACAAATGAGTAAGGTGGACTGGAACCGGGAAGAACCACAAATAGAGATCAGCTGCTTTCTGTACCAGCCCAAGCGTGGGACAGTAAGAACGTTTCAGGAGGGAAAGGTCAGAAAAGGAAAGGAAGGAGACGATGCATGAAGAGACACTATGAGGGCAGACTGACAGGACTTAAAAACCTGTTTCAATATGGACAACAGATAAGAGACAGCTGGACCCAAGAATGACTCAGCGGTTCCAAGCCATGATGAAGTGGAAAAAGGAGGTGATGTCAAAAGTCAGAAAAAGGAACTAAATTAGTTAATAATGTCTCCGTAAATGCACCATCATTTAAAATTTAAAGACTGCTTCTTGATTTATATCAGCAGTTTTCATCTTATTAAACATATGACATTTAAAATTCTATTGAAAATAGTAAGAAAAAGGGGTAAAAAAACAATAAAAGGAAAGGATGTGGCTGAGAAAATGAAAACTGGCACAGGGAGCAAGTGGACGGTTCTGGTTCCAGCTCTAGGGTTAGCTCCATGACACTGGAAAAAACATGTCATCTGTCCAAACAGCCCTGCCCCCTCACACACAGGAGTAGAATCACTGTGCAGTTAGGGCCTCTTCAAAATCTATATACCACTCTCTCCCTCCCTTATCTCCCAAGAATTGTCCTGGGAGCCTGTTTTTTGCCAGAAAATAACCTAACCTGCTCAAGTATGCTGAGGCAGGAAAAAAGGTGGCCAGCCCTGAATAAGCCATCTCTACAGTCACTCCCAGCTTTGACATTATCCCACCTGGCTGAGCACACCACACTCAGGAATATAAAGCTGTTCCAAAAGCAAAGAGATAAGATGAGTTTCATACATCAAAATTTCTTGTCTGTATAAGGTGCCCCTCTCAATACAGTCAAAAGCCTACTTCCATCTTTAATATCAGCAACTTTGTCATCATTAAATCCTGTTTAAGTCACCTGGTTTTCCACAGCACATAATCTTAACTTCCAAGTTGTTTCAGATACAACATTTACTGAATTCCTGTATGATACTATAACTGGATATTTTATCCCAAGTAACAACGAAATAAAATTTTTTAACATTAGGAAGATGGTGTTTTCCATTAATCCAATGAGTATGTTAATGATTTTCACTCACAACAATACTTTTTAAAATGATCTCTGAAAGATTTTGAGTACCATTACCTGAAAATGTGAGGTCATAACCTCAAAACTGTTCCATTTCATTGCTTGACTTTTTAGACTCATTTCATCAAGTGATTCCATAAGCATCCAAAACTACTATTGACACAGATTGTGTCAACCTCAAATAGGACTTTGTTACTCAAAATAATGGAGATCAGGTACAGTGGCTCACACTTAAAATCTCAGCACCTTGGAAGGCCAAAGGAGGAGGATGGCTTGAGCCCAGGAGTTAAAAGACCAGCCTGACCAATACAGGGAGATTCCATCTCTACAAAAACTTTAAAAATCAGCTGGGCATGGTGCTGCATACCTATAGTCCCAGCTATTTGGGAGGCTGAGGTGAGAGAATCGTTTGAGCCCAGGAGGTCAAGGCTGCCCTGAGCTGTGATCACACTACTGCACTATAGCCTGGGCAACAGAGTGAGGTCCTGTCTTTAAAAAAAAAAAAAAAAAAAAAAAAACAGGAGGAGAAGTACACACCGCCTGTAATGGGGCGCACGCGTGTCACCGCCGCC